>NC_068357.1:20310160-20449996 GCF_020536995.1 Dreissena polymorpha
GTTTTGCCAGATCGAGACCCTTTGCCTCCCTTTTTTAGGTCTTTCCTGGCACAGGGTGAACACAATGAAGAAATCCAAGCCTTGCTGGAACAAGGGAATGAACTCAGGTATGTGGATTAAATTTTTGGGTCTTTTTAAAATCTTATTTAAAGAAAAAAATGTATCTGTATTTTTGAGGTCAAGTTGGGCCAAATTTTGGCACAATTAACAGTCCCTAAAAGTATATATATTTTTTCCCAATTTTTCCCTAAAATTACCAATTGAAGGTTTGCACAATAAAGTATATAAGAAGTATAAAATAGCATTTTGTTAATTTCCATATCCTGCTTTATCCTGAGTTTATTCTTAGCATCACTATACTTCCCATAGCAACACTATACTTCCCATAGCAACACTATACTTTCCATAGCAACACTATATTCCCAGTCCAAAGGGCATCTGCCCCATTCCCAAAATGGGGGAAAAAAACAACACTATGTATAATAATAGTATTTACATACAATATGGATAAATAAACCTAGCAAAGAGTCTGGTTTCGAAGTCATGACGCTTAATAAGTGTGACAGTTTCTTGTTTCATTACAGGGTAACTGCAGAGACATACATGCACGACCACAGTTCTAGGAGCCATGCCATTGTTACCGTCATTTTTACGGAGGTATCATCGTGTCTTTTATACTTGTCATAGAAAAAAAGTCTTAATGCATGTGTAAAGTGTAGTGCCTGATAAGCCTGTGTAGTCCACTCAAGCCAATCAGGGACATGACTTCTGTCTAGACTTAATTTTTGCTAAGAAGAGACTTCCTTCAAACAAAACATTATAAAAAGGGAAGTGTTGTCCCAGACTGCACAGGCTTATCTCAGAAAACACTTAACTCAGATGCATTAACCCTTTCAGCGCTGGAACCGAATTTTAAAGGCCTTTGCAAACAGTTTGGATCCAGATGAGACGCCACAGAACGTGGCGTCTCATCAGGATCCAAACTATTTTTCTATTCTGATAGTATTCTTTGAAAAAAAAACACGAAGAAAATGCTAATTTTAGAAATTCAGCAGACGACATTTTAGCAGACTACAAATTTCCCAGCATGCAAAGGGTTAAGCTTGTTTTCCCAGATCATGGCTCATATTCTGAAAGTTTTGCTCCTGCGCAGGCTAATTTGCGATGACACTTTCCACTTGTGTGATATGTTATTTTTTGGAAAGTCATTGCTAAGTTTCAACCATATATCAATTGTAAGCAGAAATTGTTGTTCCAGATTAGCAGAAATATTAAGAATTGTAAAACTCATTGGTCGAGTTATTGTGAAACTTTATGCACATTATTGAGACCAGTTTTGCCATGAGCTGTGTCATAGTATTTTTCAATTGTCTGGTCAATGCAAAGAAATAAAGGAGCTTTTGTGTAATAAACAGAATATTTTTATTAGAAGAAAAGTAAGTATGGTTGGTGTTTTTCAGTTAGTATATGGGCGCATATCTATATCTTGCCCATTAATACAGGTATTGTTCATATAAAAACTTTCTTCTCATGTTCGATAAAAGCCACTTCAATAAAAGGTCATAAGTTGGTTAAATTTAACCAAGTGTGGGGGTTGGTAACTATTTCACTGTGTCCAGAAATCATGTCTTGCAGCAGACTGGAGGCAAATCGGCCAAGTGAAATCGTCTGTAAAATGAATTTAGTCGACTTGGGCAGGAAGGTAGTATTGAAGTTATAGCTTGCACACGGATGCTGAATTTTTTTGCAACTAATTGAGAAAAAACATTTTTTCAAGCTATTCCAGCTATCCAGTGATCATTGTCATAATTAGCTTTTAATATGGAATCACGAACTTGTAATCAGCTAGTGTGTCATGTATGCCGGCACACTCGGTGTAGTTTTACGCTTAGCTTTCCAGCTTCAGTAAGAGGGCAGATCCCGATTCTGTTTCTTTTATATCATTGCCACTCACATACACATTTTGTAGTCCCTCAGAAAATAAAATTTAATGTTATTTAAAAGATTGAAGTTTTAAAAGCTTCATATTCAACAGCTTGATACTCATGAGCAGCAAACAGCATTAAACCTGAATAGAGAGCGAGTTACTCGCAGGCTGTTCTGGTTTTACGCTGGTTGCATATAGCCATTTTGACTATGCTTCTGAGTGGGAAAGGATTAACTGCTTCCCATTTCAGTGAGAGGGCAGACCCGGATTCTGGGCCAGGCTTCAGGAAGCGACTCACTGAGGGGGCCAACATCAATAAATCATTAGTAACCCTTGGATACGTCATCAAAGCACTTGGTAAAGCACTGTCATGTTCTAACTTGTGATTAATTAATATGTAGCATTTTAGAAAGGTAATTAGTATTGGTATGTTTTATTACTACATAACATCAATTGTAAAGAATCAGGATAAATTTGACTGTAAATGGTTTGAATAATGTTATAAATCTGTATAACTGCACATAACTTACATGAGGATTTTCAGGATTGTATTTCTCCCCCCCTACCTCCCATCAGGTAGGGCAGTTGTCAGAAAACAGCATCTGTACTTTGGATTCCTGACATTTTGAATACACAAAATATATTGGATTCATAAAATCATGGAAAAATCATTTGATATTAAATAAGTAGATTTTTTAATCAATAAATAATATTGGTTTCTCAGTATGTGTATAACGTGCAATGACTTGTCCATTAGTGTTGAGCAGCATTATTTTTAAACATGTAATTTCCTTTGGTAATTGGAAGTATTTTTCTATGTTCTAATTCATCAAGCTCCGTAATAATTTTCTAAAAAATAAATTTTTCCGGTTAATCCCATTGAACGGCTAAAATGGCCCAAGAAATTTTAAGTTTTGTAATTTTTCTAAAAGCATATGACTAAGCTGTGAAATTTAAATAAATCATAACTATTTTCAGCTGAGCGGTCTCTACTGTCCTGGAATGAGGACGATACCTCATCTGGGTCAAGCATAGTGTCCTGTGGTACCCAGGGGTCTCAGTCAGGTCAGGGGTCACAGGGGTCAAGTCAAATCAAGCAGCGTCTGCCATACATTCCATACCGGGATTCCGTGCTCACATGGCTACTGAAGGACAGCCTCGGTGGAAACTCAAAAACATTCATGATTGCAAGTAAGTTGCCTGAAAGTGATTGAAGTGCTGAAAGTGAAGATTTAAAAATGTAATGATGATTGAATCAGTTTTATTAATGCTTTCCGGTGGTTTATAGAGAAATATCAGTGAATTAAAACTGATAATTTCACTGTTTCAAACAGTGAAAATGAACAGTGGAAATTATCAATAATTTTCACTGTTTACTGTGAAATAACGTAAAAAATTTTGACGAAATGATGTCATTATCCCAGCAAAATTCTTAAGTTAAACATTGTTTATATAAACAGTGAAAAAATGAAATAAAAAGAACATGTGTTGGATTTGGTAAAATATCGATTTTAATTTACTCTTGATCATAGAAAATATATATTTTTATATGATCACTTGTGAATTAAAATAGAAAATCCACCGAATCCAACAAATATCCTCTATGTAATTTAAGTATCAAGGTTGAGTAATGTGATTATTGAAATAAATTTTTATTTTTTTATATTTTGTGACTACATGTTGTTAAGTCATAAACAGGGATCATATTTGTTTCGGTTTTGTCGGTCCTAGACCGATTGGGTTCATGAAAGACCGATTGAAAATCCCAAACAGTCGGTCCGATTCTGTTTGCTAAAATTCCCATGTCATGAAATTGATTACACAGTGTACATGCTAACACACCCTAATGACATTCTTATCTCGATTAGGTGTGATAAACCATTCGCTGCAGTCTCTAAACCGGTCAGAACCGTTTTATTGTACGTCAGACCAGGAATCAAACAAAACATGCCGATACATTTTCCACCAGCGTAATAATCCTGTAATATAATTATGAATGAAAGACGCGGATCTGATCAACAGAACAGCCGAAAGCTATTTTTATAGGCGGAACTTCACATAAAATAGTACACAAGAAAAATAATATACATTGTATAAATCTTAGTAAAACCGTGTTAGAATCGAAATAATTCGTGTACTTTATAGTTTGTTGTTGAATAACCCACGAACGGAAAACTAGATGCGTGGTTTCAAATGCTTCGCACTCGTGATTTAATCCCTACGCATCTAAACTATCTGCCGTCGATTATTTGACAACAAACTATAACGTGCACGAATTATTTCTTAATGATTTGGTTTTGTTATTGTCAGTAGCCAACCTACGTACAAACATTTGTTTGGTTCAGTGCATGTTTGTAAGCTATTATTGAGTCGACAACGATTTAAAACATCGATATACAGATTAATAATATAGACAACGATGAAAAAAGTCTGATAAAACAGCATGCGAAACAACAATGAAATCGCAAATTATAAAACCAGTTGAGAAAACTCGTATGTTCCGTTTACAAATAAATGCCTAAGGAAATTTTACTTGTACATGTATTATACCACCTTCAAGAATGGCAAAATCAATGGTATATATTTTAACGTAATTTGTCATGATTTCGGACATAAATTTTCGGATACTTTTCCCCCCCATTTATATCCAGACCGATTGATGTTGCGGGAAAATATGATCCCTGGTCATAAATGATTGTATGACTCAACTTTGCTTTACAAATGAAATAAAAAATCTTAGTCAAAATAGAAACAAAATGTGTTTATATCCCAGACTGTTTATATCTGTTGCTTTTGTATGTTGCCCTACAAGTTAAATGAAATTAAATAATTCCATTAAACCTCATAATATAATCGTGTCTATAGTTAAACATTTGAGCTGTACTCTGGTAAAATGGTGCCAAATGCATTGTGTTAAGTGTTGTCTTAGGTAAGCCTGTGCAGTCTGCAACAGCCAATCAAAGAAGACTATCTGTGTAGACTGGATTTTTGCTAAGAAGAGACTTCATTTAGACAAACAATTCCATAAAATCTTAAAAAGTTGTCACTGATTAGCCTGTGAAGACTGCACAGGCTAATCTGGGACAAAATTGTGTGCACATGCATAAGAGCCTGTATCCCCTGAGCGAGGTTCATTTATTGTTCATAATGTATCCAATTATTCCATTATTTCAGCCATATCTCCGTCCAGCAGGTATTACAGTGAGAGCATCAGTACACTTAGATATGCCCAACGTGCCAAAAACATCATCAATCAACCACACGTCAATGAGGTGGGTACATTATGTCATTTTTAGCTCTGCTGTTTTCGGAGAAAACCCGAGGTATTGTCATAGCCAGCTCGTCGTGTTGTGTCATGTCGTGTCCGTCGTCGTGTCCGCCGTCCGCGTCGTGCTAAAACCTTAACATTTTGTTAAGGTTTTGAACATTGGCTCTAAAATCAAAGTGCTTCCACCTACAACTTTGAAACTTCATATGTAGCTGCACCTTGATGAGTTCTACAAGCCACACCAATATTTGGGTCACAAGGTCAAAGGTCAAGGTCACTGTGACCTCTAAAAAAAATATTAAAAAATTCTGACAAAATTTCATTTGTTAAAAAATGCACCCGCAGCCGAGCGTGGCACCCGTTATGCGGTGCTCTTGTTTGACATCAAACTGTTAACAAATATTTTGACTTATTTTATTGTTGTGCTTTCAAAAGAAAACTTTGTCACAGTTTATTTTGAAGGCCTTTTAACATTAATTAAATAAGAACACAAACTGCTGCCCTACTTCTTTACCTCCAAATTTCCAGAAGCGTGATATTGAGTTTAATATAATTGTTAAAGATATAAAATATTTGTATTGATAATAATGGTTTTGCTTGTTTCTCCACCACTTATTTTTATGTCTTAAGAACTTTTTTGGACTGTTCACAAGAGTTCATGAACATGTTGTGATGTGTGTAATGCACCTTTGTAATTTCTTGGCCAAGTTTGATAATCCAATTCCATAAATTGCCTTGAAAATTTCTTTCAATTGCTTCGTTTTACAGCCATTGCAAGCATTATGGGTCTTCAGTAAATAACATGACTGAATATGAGCCACTCTAATACTTGACGCACATGCATAAAGCCCAGTTTTCTTAGAACAAAGCTCACATACTTTGGTCACAGATTGCTCTGTGACAAGCCATGCTTGTTTATGAAAATGTCTCTTGTTTACTTTGCAGGACTCCAATGTAGCGTTAATCCGTGAATTACGCGGTGAAATTGAGCGTCTTCATCAGATGCTAGCCAGTACACCCAAAGTATGTCATTCAAAGGTCAATTTCTGAGTCTTTTGTGTTGGCCAGATTTCATGCATTTTGCAAATCTAGTTATATTTATTGTAAAATCAAAGCAGAGCTTGTGTCGTGTTTTATTTTTGCACCTGAACATTTTTACTCATTTTAGGTACCTAAATATGGATGTTCATTGCATTTGTTAAGAACTGCTTTAATATGTTTTGCTTGTAACTGCACTGATCTCATTTCCAAAATGAAGGTGATTGCTTTTCACATTTAATAAAATGAATTATGAATGCTATCTTCATTCTAAAAATACTGAAACTCTGTTAAAATCAAATCCTATATAGTAGGCAAGATATATTGACTTATGAATTTATGTGTACAGTGTATTGTTAATGAAAAACATTTTACAAAGGTACTCCTCATTATAAATGTATAAAGGGAAGTAACCTAGCTATGTATTTTAAAGGGAAGAAAGCTAGTCATGTAATTTAAAAGGGAAGTAACCTAGTCATGTATTTTAAAGGGAAGTAACCTAGTCAGTCAACCAGAGAAAGATGACTGTGAACTTGCTGAAAAACTGCTTGAAAGTGAAGAAAAGGTAGGAACCACTGTTGGACAGCCATGATTCCAAACATAACTTTTCGCCTTTTATTTTGCTTTCTATTTTAGTCAATTTCACAACAGGAAATGGCAGTGTTTATCCTGTTTGTTATTTGCCCATGTTTATGTGTCAATACCATACATGCCAACATTTTTCAGGTCCAAATAATTCAAAAGTTGGCAGTTTTTGATTTTCATGACTATCCTGCCGGATAACTAAAATGATCAATCATGCCATCTTTAATTTACCGGTAGTCAGTAATCAGTATATTACCTACAAAAACTCGAAGTTTCTTGCCAATGTTGACGATAAATATGTTTAAGGATTTCATGAAGAAAAAACGTTCTCCATTTTCAGGAAGTAAACATACATGGGCACTATGCTCATGACTCCATAAAGTGAAATGAGGGGTATCCCCATACGCGTTGGGAACACGTTTTTTTCCATTTGTAATTTGTAAATAGTGTTAAGTGATGTGCATGCATTGTCTGCTGTTCTTTTGGACCAATTGTCAATTAACTCTAAATTTAAATTTAGATTGATGCAATTATTTTCTGGAAATTAGTAGAAAACTAAAGAAAACTTGTGTGAAACGTCTATGTGTATCGGTCAGCAATTTGTTTGATATACAAAATCTGTGTTTGGAAAGGTTTTTTAACCTTAGGTGGTATATAACACAGGAAAAAAGTATCTTTGAACTTGATTGGGCCATGAAATACAAACGCTGTGGGCTTTTATTTCCATATGATACATCTATCAATAGCAACTAGCGACCTCTATCATAAAATCACTATGGTGTGAACACCAGATAAAATCAATAATTTGCAGATAAATCGCTGATAAGGTGTCAAAAAGAACACTCGTGCAATTGAGTAGTAGAAGTGGGTTGTAAATAATTGGCAATAAAGGAATTAGCAATGTTATTGTGAACTAAATGAACGTACATTGTCAAATGTCAGGACAAATTGTTTCATATTAGGACGCTCGGATAAAAAGCCCAAAAGTGGGACTGTCTGGCTGAGATTGGGAATTATGGCATGTATAGTTACTAAACATAAACAGGGGCGTAGGTAATGGGGAGGCAGGGGAGGCGGCCGCCTCCCCAATATTTTGCCTGGTTGTCGTTATATAAATAAAACATACAATCCCCCAAAATCGCCTCCCCAAAACCAGTATTTTTGTATTCACACACTGTCAGTGCAGAAGCCATGTGTCCCCTCTCCGTCTGCTCCGAGGTTGACAATAGTGATGTGTCAATATCCCTTGTTAGGTGTCATAAACCAGGGGCCAGGGTTAATGTCATTGTGTAATTGTTTTCTTGTTCTTTTCCGTGATTGCACTGTCGGTGTTTTGATTAAGGACAGGCTATTTTTATGCCCCCCTTCCAAGAAGAGGGGGTATATTGCTTTGCACATGTCGGTCGGTCGGTCGGTCCGTCCACCAGGTGGTTTCCGGATGATAACTCAAGAACGCTTGGGGCTAGGATCATGAAACTTCATAGGTACATTGATCATGACTTGCAGATGACTCCTATTGATTTTGAGGTCACTAGGTCAAAGGTCAAGGTCACGGTGACCCAAAATAGTAAAATGGTTTCCGGATGATAACTCAAGAACGCATACGCCTAGGATCATGAAACTTCATGGGTAGATTGATCATGACTTGCAGATGACCCCTATTGATTTTGAGGTCACTAGGTCAAAGCTCAAGGTCACGGTGACCCGAAATAGTAAAATGGTTTCCGGATGATAACTCAAGAACGCATACGCCTAGGATCATGAAACTTCATGGGTAGATTGATCATGACTCACAGATGACCCCTATCGATTTTGTTGGTCACTAGGTCAAAGGTCAAGGTCACGGTGACCCGAAATAGAAAAATGGTTTTCGGATGATAACTCAAGAACGCATACGCCTAGGATCATGAAACTTCATGGGTAGATTGATCATGACTCGCAGATGACCCCTATCGATTTTGAGGTCACTAGGTCAAAGGTCAAGGTCTCAGTGACCCAAAATAGTAAAATGGTTTTCGGATGATAACTCAAGAACGCATAGGCCTAGGATCATGAAACTTCATAGGTAGATTGATCATGACTCGCAGATGACCCCTATTGATTTTGAGGTCACAAGGTCAAAGGTCAAGGTCATGGTGACCCGAAATAGTAAAATGATTTTTGGATGATAACTCAAGAACGCTTTTGCCTAGGATCATAACACTTCATAGGTACATTGATCGTGACTCGCAGATGACCCCTATTGATTTTCAGGTCACTAGGTCAAAGGTCAAGGTCACAGTTACAAAAATCGTATTCACACAATGGCTGCCACTACAACGGACAGATCATATGGAGGGCATGCATGTTTTACAAACAGCCCTTGTTTTAATTTGAATTGATCGCTTTAAATCAAAGGTAACTGAAACTTAAAACAATTTTGAGTAAATATACGCTTGAAAAACATTAATTTGATTGAAAATATTTTTGTTTTCTAAGTATAACAGTTATTATTTGATTAGAAATCATTGAAACTATATCATATATGTAATTGTTTAATGTCATTAAAATATATAAACATTCACTTTATTTTATGTTTTAATTAGTACAAGTTTTTGGAAAGAAAAAAATAACTGTTAAGATTTCTGGGTCGTATTCTGCGGCATTGGACAAACTGATTTCATAACAAACTGAAAGTGAGACAAAAATTGAGCATTTATATCAGCATGAAAGTTCCCCCAAAACGCACCATATTAATTGTAATTGTAAAATATTTCGGAACCACAGGAGACGACAACCCTCTCAAACGAACCCCTTTATGTTCCCAGTACAGAAACTGGACTGCCTTCCCAATGTTTGGAGGTTATCTACGCCCCTGATAAATAAGGCAACAATCATTGATTCAGAATGATATACTTTATTTGTCTCATCATCTTTAAAAAAAACACAAACAAACAGTAGTATCTTGTGTGGCTAGCATATTTTGTTGTTGCTTTTTAACAATTTATACTTCTTTTATTTCTAAAATAATGAATACATGTAACATTTATTACGAACTTAAAACTTAATTATATAGACTTAAATTTTTGGGTGTTTTATCAATGTCTTAACATGTCATTGCATTTTATGAGGCCATGTATACCTTTGATAATACTTCATTGTGCCAATTACCATTTCCATTACTTATGTCAGTGCATGTATTAAATATTCATGCAAATTATCTAAATATTAAGTGCAACGACTTAATAAGCTTGGCATTTAGATAATTTCGAGATGTTAGAATTAACTATTATTTTTTATATAGAAATGTTCAGGTTGTATAGAACAGCTTGCATAAGTTGTCATTTTATAGCATTTTTATACCAGATAAGAAACTTTAAAATGCCAGCCTTTGGCAAGCAAACTTTTAAATTTCTGGGAGACATTGAATATGATATGGTATAGAAAGACGGCAATAAATGTGAGATGATTTTTATCAAGCCATTTTATAGGAGACAGACAAATAAATTTATGATTTTATTAAAATGTTTTGAATTCCATGGGTTGTTTACTGTTATTTAATTCATATTGTAAAAATAATGTCATACCATCGGCCAGTGAAATCAAAAGTAACCAGTGAAAACACTGAATAATGTTATCCTAAACATGTTGAAGATAGGAATGTTTGTATTGGATGTAGCATAAATAATAATGTATCCCCTTTCTGAGAAAACAGAGCTAAAAGCATGTGCCTAAAGTGTCCAAGATTAGCCTGTGCTATACATATTGGCTTATCAGGAATGAAACCATTTTTATGGATATTTTTGTTTAACCCTTTGCATGCTGGGAAATTTGTCGTCTGCTAAAATGTCGTCTGCTGAATTTCTAAAATTAGCATTTTCTTCGATTTTTTTTTCGAAGAATACTATCAGAATAGCAAACAGTTTGGATCCTGATGAGACGCCACGTTCTGTGGCGTCTCATCTGGATCCAAACTGTTTGCAAAGGCCTTTAAAATTCAGCTCCAGCGCTTTAAGGGTTAAGAGTAGTTTCTTCATATTTAAAATCAAGTTGAGGTGAAAAGTGTTGTGCCTTATTACCTTGTGAAGACTGCACAGGCTAATCAGGGATGACACTTTATGCACATGCATTCAACTGTTTTCTATTTACATCTTGTCTGCTTTTACAGGCCAAACTGCTGACCCAATCCTGGATGTGTAAATGGTCCACAACACACGACATCATTGAGGTATGAATATCTTTTACCCGAGTCCTGGGCAGGTTTCTCAAAACTGAAAGGTACAATTGAGCTTACGATGATAACTTGGATCAACCTATGTATGAAAACTCAAAATCGAACATTGAAATCTAGGTGTCAAGTGTGAGCAAAATTTGAAAATTATCAACAAAAATTTTGCTTGTTATAAAGAATTTTATTTATGACTTACTGTAACAGACTATAAACTTTACAGGCCTTTCAATTTTTGGCAAGCTGGCCAAGATGGACTTTTTAAAATGTTTTTTCTGGTCAACATGAAACTTGATAGATATGTTGCTTATACTACAAAGAAGTGCAAGACATTTGTTTGTGTATGTGTCAATTTTCTTTGCAGAGCTATGTGTCCTTGAATTAATGCAAATTTTGGATACTTACATAATTGGACTTGTATTATAAACAGTTTTCAAAAGAGATCTTTTTACAAGTGTTGCTTATACTGTGTAGAAGTGCAAGACATAAATTTTGTGTATGTTGAACTATTTGTTGAATTATTATGTGCCCTTTAATTTAGGTCAATTTTTGGATACTTATATCATAGCATACTTTGTGTCTCTAACAGATGTCTGTGTATCAAAATAAACTGTAGCGGAGTGTTGTTTATACTATGTAGAAGTGCAAGACATTATTTTTATGATGAGACATACCATTTGTACTGACTATGTTCAATATGAAGATAATATACAATTTAAATTTGAGCTGCATTCTGGGAAACTGGTCTTAATACATTAGCGTAAAGTGTCATCCCACATTAGCTGGTGCAGCCTCCATGAGCATAAAGTGTCATCCCAGATTAGCTGGTGCAGCCTCCATGAGCGTTAAGTGTCATCCCAGATCAGCTGGTGCAGCCTCCATGAGCGTAAAGTGTCATCCCAGATTAGCTGGTGCAGCCTCCATGAGCGTAAAGTGTCATCCCAGATTAGCTGGTGCAGCCTCCATGAGCGTAAAGTGTCATCCAGATTAGCTTGTGCAGCCTCCATGAGCGTAAAGTGTCATCCCAGATTAGCTGGTGCAGCCTCCATGAGCGTAAAGTGTCATCCCAGATTAGCTGGTGCAGCCTCCATGAGCGTAAAGTGTCATCCCAGATTAGCTGGTGCAGCCTCCATGAGCGTAAAGTGTCATCCCAGATAAGCTGGTGCAGCCTCCATGAGCGTAAACTGTCATCCCAGATTAGCTGGTGCAGCCTCCATGAGCGTAAAGTGTCATCCCAGATTAGCTGGTGCAGCCTACAGTGTATTTTTAATTTGGAAAAGACCTTTAACGACAACATTCAATAAAATCAGGAAGTGTCATCCCTGATTAGCCTGTGTTGACTACTGATAATTGGGGTTTTCATGAATAGGGCACTCCTGTATTGTTTGCAATTCTTACAAAACATTGTTTATTCCAGGAGACAGACCTGAGTATTCGAGGGGTACGCAATCAGCGGTCAAACTCTCTGGGTGTGATGATTGACTCCCAGTTGCCGTACCTGGTTGGCATTGACGACGACATTCTCAGCACAGGAATTGTAATATTCAATCTCAAGGTGTGTGAAGTGATCATTGGTTTATTTAGTTTGGTTTAAAACTAATAATTCAAGTTTCTGAAGCCACGATGTTTTTAGGCAATATTATGTTTGTTTTCTTTAAAGAAATATAGTTTTAAAAAAAGGCTAAGGTTATGTCCAACTTGGCACAATTAATAAATTATTGCAAATGGAATTAATAAGTTATTTGTTGGATTTTCTGTTGCCTACATATATGTTGTATAACACAATATTTTTCTCCAGGAAGGAGAAACATTAGTTGGAAGGTCAAATGCAGAGATGCAACAAGATATAGGTAACTTAGCCAAACTGTATTTGAGATGCTGTCTGGGAAAACAGGGCCTAATGCATTTGCTTAAAAGAATTGTCCCAGATAAGCCTGTGCAGTCTACACAGGCTAATGAGGGAAACTTTTCCCGCCCAAACTGGATTTTGTTAAGAACATATTTCCAACTAAAAAATAGAAATAAAAGTGGATATTGTCATACCATCATCCCTGATTAGCCTGTGTGGACTGCACAGGCTAATATAGGATGACACTTTACACACATGCATTAAGCCCCATTTTCTCAGTGAAAGATCATTTAAACATATTGGTATTGCATTTGAACACAGAAATTAGAGCAACTTGCTGATTTATTCTATGGAAATTTTTATTCTATTGAAACTCCAAAAGTACTTAAGCTACGTAAATTACTCATCGTATGGATAGAGAGCGATAAGATGAATATGCATGTTATTTCAGCTTTATCTTCTTACACAAAATGTAGTTGCTATGGTTACAGAAATATGTGAAAATAAAATCTTGATCCTGCGGCCAGTCTAAAAGTTCTTAAACGAGGTTTATTAAACTTGGTATATGAACTAAGGGCTATATGGAAAATATGCATCTCATTATTTCAGTTCTGTCTGTTTGTCTGTCTGTCTGTTAAGCCAAACTATCCGAATCCTGCATTTTCTCAAAAAGTGTTTCAGCTTGGTTTATGAAACCCAGTATGTGGATAGGGGGCCATATGGGGAGACTTATGTTCCAGATTATATTTATAATCCTTATTTTCAACCATTTTTTATTAACTGGATTCAACCATAATCCTAAGGCTTCTTATGACACTCTTTAGTCTGTTTTCTGGGTAGAGCCAATACTTGGTGTCTTTAATGAAGACTCTAGAGAACAGTCTCAGTGTGTGAATTAAACTGTGGCCATCCCGATATATATATTGTTTTACGCTACTGCAATAAAGTGAAATGTATGCATAACACAGCTGCTAAAGGCACTTAGCAGGTGGTTGGGACGCCATGGATTTGGTGCCCCCCAAGGGACCAGGAGGTCAAGGGTTTGATCCCACTGTGAGAGTGTTCTTTAATTCTCCTCAATAGACATCAGTTAATGATTCTACACAGGAAACATAATTAAGAGCTTTTCAATAATTTTTATGTCCCCCACTATAGTAGTGGGGGACATATTGTTTTTGCCCTGTCTGTTGGTCTGTTGGTCTGTCTGTTTGCGCCAACTTTAACATTTTGCAATAACTTTTGCTATATTGAAGATAGCAACTTCATATTTGGCATGCATGTGTATCTCATGAAGCTGCACATTTTGAGTGGTGAAAGGTCAAGGTCAAGGTCATCCTTCAAGGTCAGAGGTCAAATATATGTGGCCAAAATCGCTCATTTTATGAATACTTTTGCAATATTGAAGATAGCAACTTGATATTTGGCATGCATGTGTATCTCATGGAGCTGCACATTTTGAGTGGTGAAAGGTCAAGGTCAAGGTCATCTTTCAAGGTCAGAGGTCAAATATATGTGGCCCAAATCGCTTATTTTATAAATACTTTTGCAATATTGAAGATAGCAACTTGATATTTCGCATGCATGTGCATCTCATGGAGCTGCACATTTTGAGTGGTGAAAGGTCAAGGTCAAGGTCATTCTTCAAGGTCAGAGGTCAAATATATGTGGCCCAAATCGCTTATTTTATAAATACTTTTGCAATATTGAAGATAGCAACTTGATATTTGGCATGCATGTGTATCTCATGGAGCTGCACATTTTGAGTGGTGAAAGGTCAAGGTCAAGGTCATCCTTCACAAGGTCAAGGTCATCCTACAAGGTCAAACATCATATAGGGGGACATTGTGTTTCACAAACACATCTTGTTAGTCTTTTAATGCAATGCCGCTAAAAGTTTTAAACTCAAAAGTAAAAATAATTAATATTTCCTTCAGTTTTGGAGGGACCAGCCATTGAGAGGGAGCACTGTCGTTTTGAGAACATTCAAGGGGAGGTAATGCTGATTCCTGCACCAGGGGCCATGTGTGCCGTCCAGGGCCTGGAGAGTACACAGCCGACAAAACTGTCTCAGGGTAGGTTGAAGACTCCCCAGGGAAGGTTGGAGACTCCCCAGGGTGGTCGTTATAAGAGCCTTTCTCTGGGAAAATGGGGTTAAATGCAAATGTGTAAAGTGTTGTCCCTGACACTTTCCATATAAACTGGATATTTGTTACAAAAAGACTTCTTTTAAATGGAAAAAACAATAAAAGAAGAAAGTGTTGGTCTGGATAAGTCTGTGTTGACTGCACAGGCTAGTCTTGGACAAAACTTTATGCAAATGCATTAAGCCCAGTTTTTCTATAGCAAGGCTCATAAACAGAAACAATTAAGTGACCAAACCTGTATTAGTGATGATGATATGAAATTCTCACTTCTATAACATAACGTTGTTTAGGGTGCATATAATAACAATTATAATAAGAACACAAAATGATTACGAAGGATAATATTCCATGTAAGATTACATTTTGAAAGAGATATAAATTTTAAAAAGAGATATACACTCAAAGACAGTTTGAACGCAGCACTTATAGTCATCATTATATATTGACTATTTTTAATGTCTTTCATCCAAATATGAAATATGAACACATAAATCATTAATACACATGTCTTGTAAATTGTATTCAAATTGACCAAGAATGTGGTGAATTATTCAACCAGCAACATCACTCTCAACTAAAAAGTCTCTGAAACACTTAAAGTAAAAATATTTACCTTTAGTAATAATCATTTAACAGTCAAAGATGTTGAATATGTATCTTTTAAGATAGTTTTGTATATCGCTTTTCAAAGAGCAATTCAGGTACTGTCATTTAGTTTCCATGTACCAGTTGTCATGAAGTATAAACAAATCCCTGTTTTTTTTAAAGCCATTTTCATGCTTTCTTTATGTACTTTTCATCAATCTTAAATACTCATCAAAATGTTGGCCCCTTCATCCGTGTAAGGTCAACGTACAACATCTTCATATAACTGTTTTTTGACATGGGTATTCAATTGAAACTTCAAACATTGTTTGGGGTTATTGTGTGAGTTCACTGACCCGAAGAAGAAGCTGGAATATATTTCTGTGCACCTGCCCATTGATCAGTTGGTTGGTCGGTTGGTCAGTCAGTTGGTCGGTCAGTTGGTCAGTCAGTTGGTCAGTCAGTTGGTTGGTCAGTTGGTCGGTCGGTTCTTAGGTTGGTGAGATAATTTTTTCGTTTCCATGCATTATCTAGAGAACACTCTGACATAAAACCATGCAAATTGCTGTGATGGCATATTGGTAGTGGTATGAAAGAAAGATGCCTATTGATTTCAAGATAAACTCGTCAACGGTCAGGGTCACAGGGGCTTGTATCAGTATAATTGTTTTCACTTAATATCTTAGTTGCATTGGCTTATGATATTGCAAAGCGGGACTTTGGTTACTTTGCTGCAAGTCAGGGGGCATACATAATTTACAGACATCTCTTGTTTAGCCCTTTACAGTATGTTACAGTTTGAAGTGCATTTTGTACGTTTCCTAAGCACTTTTATTGAGAAAGAATTCAGAATTATACCAAAAGATCCTAAATTACCTGGTTTGAAAGAAACACATTAGCCAATTTAATATTGCAGGAGATTATGTGGTGCTTGGTGGCAATCAAGTCTTCCGATTCAACAACCCAGCTGAAGCTGCAAAACTCAGGGAAAATAGACAGGTAAATCCAAGACTATATTCACTATAGGGAAATAAACATGTCTATCTGGTACCATATTCACCATATGGACAATCAACAGGTAAATCTGGGACCATATTCAGGAAAAATGTACAGCTAAGTCAAGGACCATATTCACCATTTAGAAAATATAATGGTAAACCTGGGACCATATTCAAAAGAAGGAAAATAGACAATAACCTTATTCACTATAGGGATGGCAAGGTAAATCTGGGACCTTTGGGGAAAATAGACAGGTATTTTTTGTACACCAGGCTTTCATGTGGGTTTTAGCATATTCAATATGGAATGTTTTATTGTGTAATAACTTTATGTTAAAACCGTGCCAATACCTTATTGTTACATTATGTCACATTTTAGCACCAAACTTAGGCAATATATTTTTATACCCCCGGTAGGGTGGCATATAGCAGTTGAACTGTCAGTCCGTCTGTCTGTCAGTCTGTGATTCTGTCAGAAAACTTTAACATTGGCCATAATTTTTGAAATATTGAAGATAGCAACTTGATATTTGGCATGCATGGAGCTGCACATTTTTAGTGGTGAAAGGTCAAGGTCATCCTTCAAGGTCAAATGTCACAAAACAAAATCCAAGGGAAGTAACAAGCTTTAAAGGGAGATTATTTTAAGCTCTGCTGTTTTCGGAGAAAACCAGAGGTATTGTCATAGCCAGCTCGTCTTCCGGCATTGTGCTAAAACCTTTTGAACATTGGCTCTAAAATCAAAGTGCTTCCACCTACAACTTTGAAACTTCATATGTAGATGCACCTTGATGAGTTCTACATGCCACACCCATTTTGGGGTCGTTAGGTCAAAGGTCAAGGTCACTGTGACCTCTAAAAATAAAAATAAAAATCTGACAAGCTTTCATTTATTCAAAACTGTACCAGCAGCTGAGCGTTGGCACCTGTTTTGCGGTGCCCTTGTTATTTTATATCATTGGGCAGGTACAGATCATTTTCACAAGGGAAGTAATATTTTTTAAAGGGATATAATAAAAATTTTTTTTTTTTAATTCAAAGCGGCGCAGTAGGGGGCATTGTATTTCTGACAAACACATCTCTTGTTTACCATGCCCATATGATATTGTTTTCGTCGTTTTATATGTTTGCATCATTCTAATGTGATATTTTATATTGTGCCCATGTGATGGTATTACACCATGTACATGTGATATTATTACGCAATGCCCATGTGATATTCTTACACCAATTTCATATGATATGTTTACACCATGTGCATGTGATATTGTTACGCAATTCTCATGTGATATTCTTACACCATGTTCATGTGATATGTTTACACCTTGTACATGTGATATTGTTACACAATTCCTATGTGATATTCTTACACCATGCTCATGTGATATGTTTACACCATGCCCATGTGATATTCTTACACCATGCCCATGTGATATTCTTACACCATGCTCATCTGATATGTTTACACCTTGTACATGTGATATTGTTACGCAATTCCCATGTGATATTCTTACACCATGCTCATGTGATATGTTTACACCATGCCCATGTGATATTCTTACACCATGCCCATGTGATATTCTTACACAATGAACATGTGATATGTTTACACCATGTCCATGTGATATTCTTACACCATGCCCATGTGATATTCTTACACCATGCTCATGTGATATGTTTACACAATGTCCATGTGATATTCTTACACCATACTCATGTGATATGTTTACACCATGTCCATGTGATATTGTTACACCATGTCCATGAGATAGTGTTACACCATGTCCATGTGATATGTTTACACCATGCCCATGTGATATTGTTACACCATGTCCATGAGATATTGTTACACCATGTCCGTGCAATATGTTTACACCATGCCCACGTGATATTGTTACACCATGTCCATGAGATATTGTTACACCATGTCCATGTGATATGTTTACACCATGCCCAAGTGATATTGTTACACCTGTCCATGAGATATTGTTACACCATGTCAATGAGATATTGTGATGCCATGTCCATGAGATATTCATACACCATGACCATGTGATATTCTTACACCATACGCATGTGATGTCCTTACAGAGTCAAGGGAGCCTGAACACCCTGGGCTCTGGTTACCCCTCCTACAGCGGGCTCTCAAGGGCCAGCAGCTACAACTCCATCATCAGCAGCAGCGACGATACTAGCTACCTCAGTCCCCAACAGGCCAGGGCCTACCCAAAGTAGGTATCTCTTTAGGGTAGACACATTTTAAATATGAGATTCATTTTGGGAAAACCTGGCTTAATGCATGTGCATATTATTGGTGTTCCAAATAAGCCTGTGCAGTCTGCACAGGCTAATCAGGGACAACACTTTCCGCTATAAATTGTACTTAATGTTTAAAGGAAGTATCTTTTTAGCAAAAATTCAGTTTGATTGTAAGTGTTCTCCCTGATGGACTTCATAGGATAATCTGGGATGACACTTTACGCCAATGCATTAAGCCCAGTTTTCCCAAAGTGAAGCTGAATTATAATCCGCCTTTCAGACTCCTATTGTAAATTAACAAAATCCACAGATTCATTTCATCTGTTAATTTATTTAGGTTGGATTATTCCTAAGATTCTTTTATGTACTTGCAAATTCTCAAATTAACGACGTGTACCATGTTTCTTCTAAACCAATGAGTAGTTACTCCAAATAAACACTGTTTCTTGTCAGGAGTATAACTTTTTCAAAATATATTCATATCTAATACCTGTCATTCTATGTCTAAATGAATCGCAGGAGACAAAACATTTCATCAGTGATATTCCTTTAAGCCACTGTCTGTTATGAGTTATGTCACATAATTGTTCCCTTTGATCAGTAATAACTCAAACTTTGTGATAGATGTGTATGGCCCATTTTTGAATGGACCGAAGAGGGATGGCCAACTTATAACTGGTATATTACTTGTATGTGCATGATTGTGCTTTCTCGAATGAATGCTTGCATGTAACCTGGCATGTGAAGCAATCCCGTTGGCAGATTTAAAAAACAAGTTATGGCCCTTTTTTCACTGAGAATACATTTTACATTCAAAAGTACATTACCTGCAGGACTTAATTAACTTTTTACTTTGAAGTATGGTATTGTAATCAAACTAAGCATCCAATGTACTAATTGCATAACCCAGCTTTGTATTGTGACAGCTAAATAATGAGTGACATACTGTCACTGTCAAAATTAATCGACTGAAATGATTGGAGTGAATATTAGTGGTATCTCCTTAAATCTGTTTATAAGAAGCCTGAATTTCAAGAATGAAAGCTTGATCCTCGATACTTAATATATTTTTTTTCAAGCATGCAGACATGCTAAAAGCATTGTAGGATTCTTATGAAAGCAGGCTTGTTTCCATTTTACATCTGTCACTGAAAACTATTGTGGAATGCAAGCTGTGTGATGCCTATTTTCTTTCTTTTACAATAACAGCTATGCAGCCCAAGAATTATGGTAAGTCCTTCTTCCATTAATATGAATAAAGGTCCTAGTTTTTAATACCAGTAAAATACCTGTATTAACACTATATTATGTGAATTGAGCTAATAAATCAAACTTGGAATGGACATCATTTGTGTGATGTTCTTATACAAAACTGTTTTATTTTTTTGTTTAAAGGATGCAATGATATAGCAAGTTTCTATTTGAGCGATTATTTGTCTAAATTGAAAAAATACAAAAGGTAATATTATGGATTTTTTTAACAAAACCAGTTTATTCCAAAACTGATGTCTTATTTCACCTTCACATAATATGTTTGTATCAATAAATACAGCTGTATTGTCTATTAAAAAAAATATTATTTAAAATCACTTCATTCCAAACCATTATATGACTAAAATACTTATGTAAATGGCGAAACATTAAACAAAAACTAAACAGTACAATCACTTCCTGTCACTAAATTTGTTTAATGGAAAAATGAAATACATAAATACCATCAGTTATATAATGTAAGTTATACCTGGATATATAATATTTTCTTAAGTATAAAAATGTTTATGGCATAAGAAAACTTAAATATATAAGTCGTGTTCTGCGAAAACTGGGCATAATGCATGTTCGTAAAGTGTTGTCCCAGATTAGCCTGTACAGTCCGCACAGGCTAATCAGGGACGACACTTTCCGCCTAAACTTGATTTTCGGTAAGAAGGGACTTCCTTGAAACTAAAAATACCATAAAAGCGGAAAGTTTTGTCCCTGATTAGTCTGTGCGGACTGCACAGGTTAATCTGGGACAAGACTTTAAAAACATGCATTATGCCCAGTTTTCTCAGAGCAAGACACATGTACTGAATGCTTTCAGCTCTTGCATTTCATTTGTGTTTACTGTATACCCAAGCATGTTGCGTGTGTGATCAATTTTAATAGAGATTGTGTTACAAAGTAACATATATATTGACAAAAATAAGTGTTTAACCTTTTACCACTTAAAAACATATTTTTTCGCATTTGTAGTCTCTTAGAAAGTTAAATTCAATGAAAGACCTTTCTTACTAGATTCAAGTTTTAAATGTTTCATTTCCAACCCTTAGATACTGATGAGCAGCAAGCAGCATAAAACCTGAACAGACTGCGAGTAACTCGCAGGCTATCCTGGTTTTATGCTGTTTGCACCTAAACATTTTCACTTTGTTTCTGAGTGGGAAAGGGTTAAGGATCATAGATATAGTATAATGCTGATTGTGTTTTCCTCTAACAAACTTTATTAAGAAAGGATGTGCCTTTTGATTCCAAAAAAAAAGCATTATTTTCTTCACTGAAAATGCTGTTTATCATAGCTAAACTAAATGCAGCAAACTAAATGCCTAAAACCCAATTGCTAATAGTTTACATAACAATTTTATTACTGTTGAAGTGTATTTTAAAGGAAAAGTCTTTTCAAATCTGATTGTTACAAAAGGCAACTAAGCTTCATAAGTCATATATATAACTGATTTGAGTGGCGTTCTGAGAAAACTGGGCATAATGCATGTGCGTCAAGTGTTGTCCCAGATTAGCCTGTGCAGTCCGCACAGGCTAATCAGGGACGACACTTTCCGCTTTCATGGTATTTTAGGTTTCAAGTAAGTCCCTCCTTACCAAAATTCCTTACCAAAAATAAAGTTTAGGCGGAAAGTGTCACATTTTACGCACATGCATTATGCGAATTTTTCTCAGAACACGACTCATTTATTTAAAGATAAAAAAAGCCTAGCTCCAGGAAAACTGGGCTTAATGGATGTGCATAAGTAGTGTCCCAGATTAGTCTGTTCATTCTGCCCAGGCTAATCATGGACATCACTTTCTGCTTTAATGTAATGTTTGTTTAAAGGAAGTATCTTTAATACAAAAATCTGGTGAAGACGAAAAGTCTTACAATCCCTTATTGCTAATCGGGGATGACACATTACGCAAATGCATTAAGCCCAGTTTTCCGAGAGCGTTGCTCCAATGATAATAAGTGCATATTTTGTTGTAGTCGGGACCTTGAAAAACGCTATCAGAGTGAGCAGGAGAGGTTACAAGAGGCAAGGTACGTGCGCATTTATAACTTTTTTTAAACAAATAAATCAACATGATTCCAAATACTTTAAGAATGAAATGCATCTTGCATTTGAAACTACCAGTATAATTGTTTGTTTTTTTTACCTGGTATATATGAATGATATTATATGGTACATGTATGTGTACTTTTTTGCTGTGAGTAGTGTATGCGTCTATTTGTGTTGCCATTTTAAGCTCATTATGGGAAAAATGGGCTTAATGCAAGTGTGTAAAATGTCATCCAACAGGCTAAATTAGGAACGACAAATGGTATGGTATTTTTTGTTTAAAAGAGGTCTGTTTTAAACAAAAGTCCAGTGTGTAAGGAGAAAATGTTCATGATAAGCCTGTGTGGACTCTTCACAGGCTAATTTGGGACAACTCTTAACACACATTCATTCAGCCCATTTTTAGCTCACCTGAGCGATAGCTCGGGGTGAGCTATTGTGATCACTCAGCGTCCGGCGTCCGGCCGTCTGTCTGTAAACAATTTGTAAACATCTTCTTCTAGTAAACCATTGAGCCAATTTCAACTAAATTTCATGTGGAGCATCCCTAGGTCATGGGACAAAAGAATTGTTAAAAAAAATTTGATCACATAACCAAGATGGCCGCCATGACCATATATGGTAAAAACCTTAAAAAATCTTCTTGTCAGAAACCGCTCATCAGATTTTCAAAAAATTTCACAGGGATGACCTTTGAAGGCTCCCCTGAAAAAGTTGTTCAAAGAAATTTGATTCGTCAAAAAACATGGCCGCAGGAGCTCGTTGAACTTTGCATGTTTATTCGTTTTTCCTATTTTGTGAAAACTTTCAAAAATCTTCCACATTTTTTGTCCGATCCTTTCCAAATTTGCACAGTGTCTTTATATCAATGAGGACACGAACCCTACAAAAAATGAGCATTATTGGTCCATGAAGTACAGAATTACCTCCCCTTGAATTGAGAAAATGGTGTTTATGCAATAAAGTCCAAATTTTTCATCCAATTCTTTCCAAACTTGTTTATATATCAGATTAAAGAGAATAAAATTTTCTTTATAATAGTTTTTCCTTCATGAAAATCCATAAAGGATAAGTGTTATTAATCGTTGCTTAATTAATGAACAATGCGAATTATCGGTATTGATTTGTTTCCTGACATGCCGTCCCAGATATTAACTGCTTTCAGCTGTAGACTGTGCATCAATACATCGCCGTGTTATTGACCTGAAAAATTCATACGCAGTCGGCATTAACACCGGTCATCGAGACAAATTACTGATGTGAAAACAAATCGTAAACAAATTGTACATCGTAGAGGATTAAATAAACAATTACATCTGATTAAAGATTAAAGATTGCTGCCGATTTAAATCAATTTGAGTACTTTTAGCGTATATTTGATGCCGAATGGGAAGCTGTGTTTAGACTTAAGTTGAGAAAAATGGCAACGAGATACTTGCCTGTTGGTAGCTAAAGAAACTTCAGCGTACAGTTTATAATGGGTGGCCATTCCCCGCTGTAGTCTACGGGCGGGTAGTGAACTGGTTGAGAAAAGTGGAAGCTTTGTGGAAAAGCGGTTTGAGAAGTTTGTAAGAAAACCCTGAATTATCAGTCTTGTGGGAAGAAGGCATTGCGTCTCCACGCAGAGGGCCCTTATCACATAAAGAATATAAGAACCATCAAGACCAACCAGGTAGTGTTTTTATTTTTTTAAACTAACACCCCGAATTTGGTCTTATTTTCTGTTGCTAAAGTTTACTGTTTAGGTTGTTTTGCATCAAAAATCGGCAAGATAGATCTAGCAAATTTGCCAATTTTTTTTTATTAATAACGTATGATTCATTGATTGTGAGCTTTTAAAACATTTTGACCTTTGAATAAAGCATAAATCAGGAAAAGAATTTTAACAGTAATTGAAAATACGATCAAATACGCTATTTTTGCTGACTGGGACAGGTCTTTTTTAGTTAAATAAAATGTTTTATTGTCCCCAACATATGAGCCCAGCAGCAAGAAATGTTTGTTTTTTTACTTTTTGTAAAACAAATATGGGCAACCTACCGTAATCCAAATTCGCCGACACCTTAATTCGATGATGTTCTATTTTTATCGATTAAATGGATGATTATTGTCTTGGAATCATTTCAAAGTAATACAGCCGAGTTTAAAATTATTATTTTGTGCTATTAAACATTAATTATTTCTTATATTATTTGCTAAATATTGCTTCATGTAACCGTTACATCGTCAAATTTGGGTCACACCAGGATACAATTATTTAGCATTCAAACAACGATTGGGATAAAAACTAGGGGAACCCATGCTGAAATTTTCAATTTTAACTGTTTAGCAAAAGCCACCATACCCAATTTTCTTAGGTGTATGTGGAGGCTTCTGGAAGCATGATTCTGTGAATATAAATGGTGACATTTGATTCTGCATTAATTAAACATGTATTATTGACTTTTTTAAAGTATGTGTGAAAAATATAATTTGTAACCACTGTTACAGGTTTTATCTGGTTCTTCAAAAGCAACACCTGCAGTCGAGTCCATGCCAGACAGAGGGTGCATGTGAATGAATTGCTTTTTGACTAACTTTGTGTTCTTTATCAAATACATGAAGATTTTTAAATATATGTGTATGTTGTTTTTTTAAGAAAATAGAATCACCAGAACAGGTACAGGCACCCTTTAAATGTGTCGAATCCAGGAGCTTCTGGGGGCCTCTGGCCCCCTTGTCCCCTGGACCCACCGAGGGCCCTGCGGCCCCCTGGCCCCAGCTTTAAGTTCAGGATTTTCAAAATATCCAACTTTGACCCCTGCAAATGCTTTGCTAAAACTTTGGCTACAGTTTCTAAAATTTGGCTACACAAAATTCCATTTGGCTAAAATGTTGGCCACAGAAATGTTTGGGCAAGAGGAGCCCTGTTTGAATTGTATTTGGGTCATCTGGGGTCAGCAACTAGGCACTAGGTCAAATAATAGAAAAACCTTGTGTAGACTATAGAGGTCATAGTTTTCATATGATCTTAATGAAATATAGTCAGAATGTTTGTCTTGTTAAAATCTGGATTGGGATTGACTTTGGGTCATCTAGGGTCAAAAACTAGGTCAGATTAAAAAAACAAACTTTTGTAGACAGTAGAGGTCACAGTTTTCATTAAATCTTTATGAAATTTGGCCAGAATATTAATCTTGATGAAATCTGGGTTGGGATTGTATTAGGGTCATCTGGGGTCAAAAACTAGGTCAAATCATAGAAAAACTTTGTGAAGACAATAGAGGTCATAGTTTTCATATGATCTTAATGAAATATGGTCAGAATGTTTATCTTGATAATATCTGATTTTGGATCGTATATGGGTCATCTGGGGTCAAAAATTAGTTCACCGGGCAAATTCTAGTAAAACCTTGTGTAGATGAAAGAGGTCACAGTTTTCATCACGTCTTAATGAAATTTTGTCAGAATGTATTAATTAATAAAATTTGGCTTGGGATTGTATATGGGTCTAATAAAATTTAAGTTCATGAAGCAAGGTTAGTCAGGTGAGCGATTCAGGGCCATCATGGCCCTCTTGTTTTCTTTTAATGATTAAAGTGTGTACCTATGAACATTTTCCTATTTCCCCAAGGGTACATGAGGTGCGCTGACCAAGGGGATTTTTTTTGTCCCCTACCGGTGAAACTGGAGGGGACTTATGGTTTGCGCTGTGAGTCCGTCAGTCAGTCAGTCAGTCAGTCAGTCTGTCACACTTTTCTGGATCCTGCGATAACTTTCAAAGTTCTTCATATTTTTCATGAAACTTGAAACATAAATAGATGGCAATATGGAGATTATGCACGTCATTTCATTTTGTTCCTACGTAAAAAATTCTGGTTGCTATGGCAACAAATATAACTTTTTTTTAAATTCCGACAATAGTGGAGTTTCACCAGTAGGGGACCATATTGCTTGACAATAGTCTTGTTTCATTTGTCAAACCTTTGGTCTTAGAGTCTTGTATCCCAACCTTAAGCAAAGCACTTATGTCATAATCCCATGAAAGGTAGTTTCTTTATTGATATTAAGTGTGTCAGGGGCCTATTCCAGGATCTGTATTTTGATCACAATATATTCCCTTGTTCTGGGAAAACTGGGCTCAATTCATGTTGGAAAAGTGTCATCCCAGATAAGCCTGAGCAGTCCGCAAGGCTAACCAGGGAAGACACTTACTGCCTACTCTGGATTTTCAATAAAAAGTTCAATTAAAGCGTAAAGTGGTGTTCTTGATTCGCCTGTGTGGACTGCACAGTTTAATCTGATATAAACCATAGTTTTTACGTTACAGAAACTAACTAGAGCATTTTCACTAGCTAGGCGGGGGAAATGCCATAAAGTGTGTTGTTACATTACAGAAACGAGCTACAGCGTTTACGGAAGGAGCTTGCGCAGGCTGAGGAAATGCGTCAGGAACATGAGGAGGAGATGTATGCGCTACACGAGCAACATCGCGCAGATATTGAGGAGCAGAAGCAACAGTTGGAGAGGCTTGCCTTGGAGAATGAGCTTACCAGAGTGAATGCCGAACAGGAAATACAGACAGCTCGAGAGAGCCTTGTGAGGGAGAGGGAAGAATGTAAGGCAGCCTTTGTACTGTGGAGCTTTGTTAGTTTTAAGTAATTCATTCCAATCATGAAAATGAAGGAAGTTTTAAGTTTGGCACAATTCATTACCTATTAAACTAAAATTAGTACCATATCGTATCTGTAAATTATTTTATTTTTCAGTTCAACAGAAGTTAAAGGATCAAAAGCAGAAACTGTTGAAGCTTGCAGCACAACAAAAACAGCAACAACACCATAACCAGCAACAAAGCGAGGCTATACAGACTGACCCGGTCTCAAGGCAGAGTGTCGCAGTAAGCTCAGGGATGGGGGACTGGGAAGAAACAACCCCTTTGAATTCACAACAAAATGTTCTACCTGACCTGCTGGATTCAGTTACCGGTAATTTTCTTCCAATAAATCTGCTGGAGTGCCTGCTGTATGTTGCCCTTTAATGAGAAAGGTTAGAAGCAGCAGAATGTTCAAGCTGCATGTGAATACATATTACGTTGCTGAATAACAATTGTTTTGTCATTATCTTTGCCTTTTTTAGATCTGTTGCCCTCCTCTGCAATCATTTTCTTATAATCTCAATGATTTAAGACCTGTTGCCTATGACTACAATTCTTTTCTCATTATTTCACCTATTTTAGATCTCTGGCCCGCGTCTGCAACCTTTCCTCATTATGTTGTATCTATTTTAAATAAGTCTCTTTGTCTCCACTGTTTTAGATCTGTCGTCTGCGTCTGCCAGGCTTGAATTGGAGCGGTTAGAAGCGGCTGAATTTTCCCGCCGCATGTCTTACCAGCAGACGGAGGAGTGTCTGGCCATACAGCAGGAGGATGCACACGATGCCTACCTCATGACACAGGTCTGTGATGGCAACAAATTAGAGTTGAGCCTTGCTCTGGGAAAATGGGTCTTAATGCATGTGTGAAACATGGCAGTCCACATAGGCGAATCAGGGACGACACTTTTCACTTGTATGGTATTTGTTTTGTTTACAGGAAGTCTGTTTTAGTGAATATCCAGTTTAAGTGGAAAGTGTTGACACTTAATGCACATGCATTAAATCCTGTTTTCTAATAGTGAGTCCCAATCGTTTATTGACTAATCAACAGTGGTAAATAAAGAAGCAAGTTTGTAGCCTTTAAGGTGCTTATTGTATTATATCCAATTGTACATAACAACAACTTGCACAATTTGTAATATGCCTTTTAAAAGATGTCAGTTGTTAATGAGATCATTACTTCTGGATGATAGAGGTATGTAATGCAACTCATACATTTTTGTAACTTGCAAAGAAGCTTTCAATTATTTGTGTTTATTGGCTATATTTAGCTCATCAATATTAATCTGTCACTGACCTTTATGCATGAATATTTATATGTTATAATATCGTTTGGATGAATAATTTAAATTCAATAATGGAAGGGATTTAAATCAATAAAGTGTACATCACTTGGTATACTGTTATAGTCGCATGAAAATCATGCAAAACATGCACAAACAAAACAAATGTAAATATGAGAAACAATCGTAGCGTGTAATTTATGAAAATGGATTTCACCAGTGACTGGTTAATGTTGTCCGATTTAAAATCTGTACTAGATGATGCAGGCTGCTAATGGAAAATTGTACAATTCTTGAAAAGAGTACTAAAGATGTTCTTAGCATCAGGTGTGTTTGTTTGTTAATGTAACTTTCCCTCTCCCATTTAGGAACAATTAGAGCACAGACTTAAAAAGATCCATGAAATCGAAGAGGACTATAAACAGCAGGACAAGGCACATCTTGACGGCATTGCTAAACAGGTATTTGAGCTTTGCTGTGGGGAAAAAAAGCTTAATGCATGTGTGTACATTGTAGTCTGAAGTAAGCCTGTGCAGTCTGCACAGGCTCATCTGGGACAACACTTAATACACGTGCATTGAGCCCCTTTTTCCAAGATTTCTTTTTTACACTGACATGTCTTACTAGCACTGTACAACTGTGTTTTATATTTCTTTTATTATTAACCTATAGATAATCAGATTTAATTAAAAGTATATTTTGTGTATCAAATAGCAAAGGCCAGATCAAAATTTTGTATTTTACTGTATGAATAATCCGTTTCCATATTTAATGGCCAGAAAATTTTGACTTTTGAATTATGTCATTCATTAACTGTCTTGAATGTTATAAAAAGGAAAAAAACAGTATAGTAGTATGTTGCTTGTAGTTTCATTAAGGCCTTAACAAACTGGAATGTAATAATCCCTGTTACAAAGTTATAGGTTCTGTTCTGGAATCACCACAGACGTCTTTCTGTCTGTCTGTACGTCTGTCAAATATCTGTCTGTCTGTATGGCGGCCTGTAGACACAAACTTGTGGGCAGGCTTTTTAATGTACAGCATACTGAAACGACAATTGACGTCTGATTTTCTGTTTGTCTGTCTTTCTGTTTTGTCTAGAGCTGTAACGATTTGGTCCAATGCATTGAAAAACCGGTTCAATGCCGCTGATTCGATTGCGATACCAATACGGCCAATTTCGATTTTATTCACTGCAATCCCGATTGATCCGCATTTTAAACCTTACTTTCGAAATCCGTCGTCTAAAGTTTCTTGTCAATTGTAATACGTCTTGTGATTGGTCAATAGCCAATATGTCATCCAATGAATAAATAAATAACATGCTGAGCATAACATCAGCCGGTAAAATGGCTTCTTCAATCACGCTGAAAGACGCACCGTCAAAATTAAAATAAAAAGTATGGGAACATTTTGGGTTTTGCGAAGGTTCTGATGCAAACGCAACTTGCAAAACGTGCTTTTGTTGACGTAAGTTACCATAAATCTGGAAGCACTACAAATTTGAGGGAACATTTAAAGAGAAAACACTCGGTTGAAATTTCAAATGCGAAATCTTCATCTCCCACGTTATTTTTTCCTAAATACATTTGGTTTGTTTACTAAACTATGTGTATTCTGTTAAGAAGTCAACTGAAAGTTGTTTACGTGCTTACATTTTGATTTGTGCATTTAATGTTATTTAAAAATAACTCAACAGGAATTTTTAGCTCACCTGAGCACAACGTGCTCATGGTGAGCTTATGTGATCGCTTTTTGTCCGTCGTCCGTTGTGCATTGTGCGTTGTGCGGCGTCAACATTTGCCTTGTTAACTCTCTAGAGGCCACATTTATTGTCCAATCTTCATGAAATTTGGTCAGAAGATTGGTTTCAATAATATCTTGGATGAGTTCGAAAATGGTTACGTTTGCTTGAAAAACATGGCTGCCAAGGGGCGGGCATATTTCCTTATATGGCTATATATGGCTATAGTAAAATCTTGTTAACACTCTAGAGGCCACATTTATTGTCTGATCTTCATAAAACTTGGTCAGAAGATTCATCCCAATAATATCTTGGATGAGTTCGAAAATGATGCCGATTGGTTGAAAAACATGGCCGCCAGGGGGCGGGGCATTTTTCCTTATATGGCTATTGTAAAACCTTGTTAACACTCTAGAGGCCACATTTATTTTCCAATCTTCATGAAACTTGCTCAGAAGATTTGTCCCACTAATATCTTGGAAGAGTTCAAAAATGGTAACCTTTGCTTGAAAAACATGGCTGCCAAGAGGCGGGGCATTTTTCCTTATATGGCTATATATGGCTATAGTAAAATCTTGTTAACACTCTAGAGGCCACATTTATTGTTCAATCTTCATGAAACTTGGTCAGAAGATTCATCCCAATAATATCTTGGAAGAGTTTGAAAATGATGCCGGTTGGTTTAAAAACATGGCTGCCAGGGGCAGGGCATTTTTCCTTATATGGCTATATATAGTAAAACCTTGTTAACACTCTAGAGGCCACATTTATTTTCCAATCTTGATGAAATATGGCCAGAAGATTTGTCTTAATGATATCTTGCATGAGTTTGAAAATGGTTATGTTTGCTTGAAAAACATGGCCGCCAAGGGGCGGGGCATTTTTCCTTATATGGCTAAAAAGGCTATAGTAAAATCTTGTTAACACTCTAGAGACCACATTAACGGTCCGATCTTCATGAAACTCGGTCAGAAGATTCATCCCAATAATATCTTGGACGAGTTCAAAAATGATGCCGGTTGGTTGAAAAACATGGCCACCATGGGGGCGGGCTATTTTCCTTATATGGCTACAGTAAAACCTTGTTAACACTCTAGAGGTCACATTTATTTTCCGATCATCATGAAACTTGGTCAGAAGATTTGTCCCAATGATATCTTGGATGAGTTCGAAAATGGTTTTGGTTGATTTAAAAACATGGCCACCAGGGGCGAGGCATTTTTCCTTAGTTGGCTATATATGGCTATAGTAAAACCTTGTTAACTCTAGAGGCCACATTTATAGTCCAATCTTCATGAAATTTGGTCAGAAGATTGGTCTCAATGATATCTTGGATGAGTTCAAAAATAATTATGTTTGCTTGAAAAAAATGGCTTCCAAGGAGCGGGGCATTTTTCCTTATATGGCTATAGTAAAATCTTGTTAACACTCTTAGAGGCCACATTTACTGTCCGATCTTCATGAAACTTGGTCAGAAGATTCATCCGGATAATATCTTGGATGAGTTCAAAAATGATGCCGGTTGGTTGAAAAACATGGCTGCTAGGGGACTGGGCATTTTTCCTCATATGGCTATAGTAAAACCTTGTTAACACTCTAGAGGCCACATTTATTTTCCGATCTTCGTGAAACTTGGTCAGAAGATTTGTCCCAATAATATCTTGTTATCTCAGGTGAGCGACTTTGGGCCTTTCAGGCCCTCTTGTTGTTCAATAAATGTGTTACTTATGAAACAATGTTGCGTTTTTAAACTTTCAAAAATTAAACACTCTAAATGTACAACATTTTAAGTTAATAACAAATACCAAAAATTTACTTCATGCCCTGGACAAGCCATGCATGAAATAGTTTTCAAAATAATCAGCAAATAGTTTAATTTGAATCGAATCGAAAATAATCGAATCGGACCATTTGGTTTCGAAATCGAATTGAATCGAATGATGGGTGAATCGTTACAACTCTAGTTTTGTCTGCTCTGTCCTCCCATCCTGTCTATTCGTCAGGACGTCAGTTGGTAAGTCCATTTGTCTTTCACTCTGTTCAGAGGAGTTCTCATTCACTTTTTAATGTACAGCCTTCAAACTTGGAGGCATTCTTCCTTGTGATATTAAGTTAAGCATGTGCCATTTTTATCATTCTTAATGGACCGTGCTCTGTGAAAAGGGGGTTTAATGCATGTGCGTAAAGTGTCGTCCCAGATTAGCCTGTGCAGTCCGCAGATGCAGACTGCACAGGCTAATCTGGGATGACACTTTACTCACATGCATTAAACCCCCTTTTCACAGAGCATGGTCCAAATTTAAAATAGTAAAAGTTCAACACCTGTTTTAACTTGGTAATCCTATAACATAATGCTACATATTACGACATTTAGTGGCTGGTGTATTCTATATTGAAGATTGCACTTAGCTGACTGACCTGATATTTGGTATTTCAGAATGAGTTTCCATCATTTTTAACTAGGTTTTCCAAAGGAAAAAACTGGTTATTAGATTGGCGAATGTCGGCGGGCGGGTGGGTCGGCGGTCGGGCGGAACAAGCTTGTCCGAGCCATAACTATGTCGTTCATCGTGAGATTTTAAAGTCATTTGGCACATTTGTTCACCATCATTGGACGGTGTGTCGCGCGAAAGAATTCCATTAATATGTCCAAGGTCAAGGTCACACTTTGAGTTCAAAGGTAAAAAATGGCTATAAATGAGTTTGTCCGGGCCATAACTATGTCAATCATTGTGAGATCTTATAATCATTTGGCACATTTGTTTGCCATCATTGAACGCTGTGTCGCGCGAAAGAATTATGTCAATATCTCCTAGGTCAAGGTCACAATTTGAGTTGAAAACCTCATTTTGTGACAATTTTGTCCCTTGCTTACTTTTGATCAATAATGTGAGCCATGTTCTTGGAAAACTGGTCTGTGAATAAAGTTTAAATAGTAAGCAAATTCTTTGAGTTTATTGAGAAAAGTTGCTCCATTAAAGTTTTTACTCAAGGTTACTCAAGGAGGTTACATACATATCATTGAATATCACTTCGAACTGGTTCATCTACTAAATCAATTGTTTTACTTGTCTCATTGTGTGCAATTTGACCAAAGTAAAATTATTACTTAAATTAAGGTGAAGAAAAAATGTTTTCCTTTTACTTACTTGTGTTAAAAGTATTAATAGATAATATTTTGATCTGCCCAATGGTAAGATAAATTAGTCCAAAGACCAAATACATTGAATGAAGATAAAATCAAATTTCTTCATTTAATTATTCTACAGTATTCATACATGTACATTAATCTTTTATTGTTTGGTATCCTGCCATTTATTGTGGAATAGACAGAGATTAGAGTGAAATCAATGGACATTTCTGACAGTTGTTAGTGATAATGTGATAATCCTGTCATTATATTGTCATCCAGTGTGATAGTGTGTTGTTTAGTGTTATTGATGTGGAGATTTAATCAGTTTTTATGAGGCTGTTAATGTTTGAACACATCATATCATACCCTTATTGTTAACTTAATGGCTTGGCATAAAGAGGTACGCATTGTTACTACTGTTTCTTTTCTTATGATTGTTTGTGAATATTTTATAATCATTTGATTCCATATTTCATCTTTTTTTTGGAAAGGTTTTCCATTTATAATTTTTATTTCATCTTTAACTGCAGCTATAATTTATGGATTATTGTTATACTGGTAATTTGGCAATTTTTAATAAAAATTGCTGTTTGACTTGTTGGGAATAGTAAATGATATGTAATATTTTGTCTAATACATTGTTTTAATGTATTATGTGATTTTGTGAATATAATGATTATGTTTAAAGACCTTGTTTGCTTTAACAAAGGTTGTCAACATAATTCTTATATTTTTTTCAGACGCTATTATAATTTTCCATTGTTTAAGAACCTTACAGCACAAAATGTTAGCATACAATTTGAATACTTATTTGCATTTTGGGGCAGTATGCATAAAACTGCAAACAGTTGATGGATCTTTATAAAGTGTATGTAGACCGTGCAATATCTGGTTGAATATGTGCATATAGAATGAGACTCAAAGCAGGCTTCAGAATTTGTGTTGGTTTAAACATATTAGCAATGCTCAGAGAAAATGAGGCTTAATGCATATGCATAAAGTGTCATCCCAGATTAGCCTGTGTAGTCCACACAGTTTAATCAGGGAGAACACTTTCTTTTTTGTTGCATTTCTCAGATATAGGAAGTCTCTTCTTAACAAAAATCCAGTCTAGGTGGACAGTGATCCAGATTAGCCTGTGCAGACTGTGCAGATTTATCTTGGATTATACTTTCGGAAATGCATTAAGCCCTGTTTTCTCAAAGCATGGCTCATATCCATTTTAGATCTGTTGTATAAAAAGCTTTCGGTTTATGGAGACTATCTTGAGTTGATATCCTGGGAAGAAATTGTACATTGTGTGTTCTTTTGAATACCGTTATTCCACACTCCTTCAAACCTAATAATTGACCTTAACCCTTAAAGCGCTGGAGCTGAATTTTAAAGGCCTTTGCAAACAGTTTGGATCCAGATGAGACGCCACAGAACGTGGCGTCTCATCTGGATCCAAACTGTTTGCTATTCTGATAGTATTCTTTGAAAAAAAAGAGAAGAAAATGCTTATTTTACAAATTCAGCAGACGACATTTTAGCAGACGACAAATTTCCCAGCATGCAAAGGGTTAAGGACTTGGGTTTCAGCATGTGTCTAGATATTTTCAATTTAGAAAATAGAAAACCTCACTGAGAATATGGCAGACTAGTGACCAGCCAGGTAGCCCCAAATAGATAAATGTCAATAGAAATAAAAATATATAACACAATATAGATTTCATCAATATTTATCAGTTACTATTAATAATATGTACCGGTGTAAAACAATAATACACAATCTTTGCGTTTTAAAACTTGCACAAATGTTACAAATAGCTAACATTCTAGCAGGCACTATAAGATGCGCGCTCATCTAGTCAGCGGGCACTTTACTGAACTGACTAGTTGCCACGCATCTCTACCGGGCACTATTCAAAATAACGGACCTATGTAGTTTAAATATGCAACATTATCTTATATTCTTAATAATAAACTGTTGTGTGCACAACGCTAGATAGTGCACAGACCTCAAGAGCATGATTTTCAGTTTCATATTTGCTATTCCGACTATATTTGCTATCCTACCAGATTTTTTTTTTTTTTTTTTTATTCAATATCATACATACAATGTAAACATGTATATGATCATACAACATAGTGATTGTACAAAGCAATATAGTTCAGACATGTTATACAAGATATGCTAATATATATATATTTTTTTTTGAGAGCAAAGAAAAGAACAACAGAGGAATAGTTATGAAATATGATGAATTGTATAAAGTTGAAAGAAAAGATACTCACGTGACTGGACTTGTGTGTTTTGTTGTATATTCACAATGATCTTGTCTGATTGAAAAAATAAGAATAAAAAAAATAAACAAAACTATTTTAGAGAGATAGACTAACATTAGAGTGAAATGTATATAAGTGGACAAAACATTATGAGAATTTAATCCGATTCCATTTTTGTTCAAAGATGTGTAATGTGTCATTACTGAGGGCTATTTCTTTCTCAATTTGAATTTTTAGTTTAAGACTACGGACAAAACAATTAAATTTGGTACTTGTTCTTTGTACTTCATGTTTAAGATAAAATATTTCATTAATATAACCATAAAATTTACAATATTATTACAGTCTATTGATTTCAATGAGTTAATTCCGAAACTTACATTTAAGAGAGATAGTTTTACGTTTAGTTGATGTTGTTCAAGAAAAGATATTAATTGATTCCAAATAGGCTGGATGTGTTTGCACTCCCAAAAAAGATGTTCTATAGTTTCAATGTTTTCACTGCAGAAGTCACACAGATTTGAGTTAGATAATTTACATTTAAAGAGATATTTATTTGTAGCTATAATTCTATGGATGTATTTATATTGAAAATTTCTCAGTGTGCTTTTAATAGTTGCTTTATATGGCATGGTAAATATGTGTTTCCAATTAAGTTCGTTTTCTCCAAAAAGAACTTGCCATTTATTTTTGATTTTGGAGTTTTCAGTAGGGTTTTTAATTTGTAGTGTGTAAAATATTTTATTTGTTTTGTTTTTTCTTCCAAGTATGTTTTCTACAAATGTTGTTTGAGTACATGGTGTATTATTTGTATTGGTTTCCGATTTAATATGTATGGGTATGCTTTTGATTAGTGTGTAGTACTTCAAAAAATTATTTGAAGGTATTCCCTATATGTAGCATATATTATCAAAAGAGTAGAAATCCTTAATTCTGTAGTCATATAATTGGTCGACATATTTAATGCTTCGTTCAAACCAGTCTTTATAGAAAAACGTCTTATTGTTTGAAGTTATGTCTTTATTGTTCCATAAAATTGTTTTACTGCTGGTTTGGGTCTCTAAGTTATGAGTGACATCACTCCACGCTGATAGAACATCAGACAGAAATATGTTTTCGTTTGCAATTTCATGTAAGATATTATTGCTGATGTTACATTCAAAGAGTAAGGAGTCACCATATTTTTTTAGGATTTTCTGGTAGAATAATTTCCATTTACTCGTATTGGTATTATCTAGGTATCGTTTAACCCAGCTGCATTTGATTGCATTCAAGAATGATTCAATGTTCGTTAATTGGATACCTCCATTTTCTACAGATTGAATTAACTGAGTTCTTTTTATTTTATCAGGCTTACCGTCCCATATGAAATTGAATATTGCTGATTTTATATCGTTAATAACATCACTTGGTGGATTTGGGAGAACTGTTAATACATATATTAATTTAGGAAGTGCAAACGTTTTCAATACTGTGTTTTTTCCGACTAGTGTAAGTTTACGATGATGCCATGATTTTAAGCAGTTTTTAAAATTCTGTAATTTAGGTATTATGTTTTTAAGAACTGTATCCTTTTCATCATTTGTGAATGTAACTCCTAACGTTGTGGCTTCATCGGATGTCCAATTAAATTTCATTTCTTTTTTATATTGAACATTACTTTGTTTTAATTTACCTACTCGTAGCACAGTACATTTACTTTTGTTTAGTTTAAGACCTGATGTCATTGCGTAAAGGGTTAGTGACTCTATTAGGTTATGGAAAGAATCGTAATTGTTATTTAAAAAATAAGTTGCGTCATCAGCAAATAGGGATTGTTTGATCCTACCAGATTTCCTATTCTATAATATTTGCTATTTTGTTCATAGCCTGAGACATTTCACAAGCTGCAGAATCCTAAGGTGCTGTTGGTGGCTAAGATATTAACTGTCCTATAATATTTGCTATTGTACAATATTTGCTATCCTATAATGTTTGTTATCATATAATATTTGCTATCCTTTATTATTTGCTTTTCTACAGCATTTGCTATGCTACAATATTTGCTATCCAACAATATTTGCTATCCTACAATATTTGCTGTTGTTTTCACAGCGTGAGAAAGTTCACAGATTACAAGCAATATTTGCTCTCCTACAATACTTGCTGTCCTACAATATATGCTCTCCTACAATATTTGCTCTTCTAAATATATGCTATCATACAATACTTGCTTTCCTACAACATTTCCCTTCCTGTAATATTAGTTCTCCTACAATATTTGCTCTACAATATTTGCTATCATACAATATTTGCTCTCCTAAAACATTTTTGATCCTACAATATTTGCTCTCCTACAATGTTTGCTATCCAATAATATTTGCTATTCTACAATATTTGCTACCTTACAATATTTGCTATCCTACAATATGTGTTGTTTTGTTCCCAGCGTGAGACAGTTCACAAGCTACAAGAGCGAGAGGTGCAGCTGGAGGTCTACATCCAGGAGAACGAGGAACTCATCAGTGTCGGCTCCGCCCGCTTTCACCCCCTGAGGTCAGCCACTAGCGAAATGACCCTGCTTGATCCCAAGATGACCCTTCTTGACCCCACAATGGCCCAACAAGGCTTGGGAGTTGGGGAAGGGCCTCATAAGACTGCAAGCATGTATGATATAGAGGTATGAAGGAGTTGTTAAATTGTTTATCCCTTATGAATGCTTTGTATTTGAGATTTTGTTAGGTTATATGTATGTTCATGGGGTCAAATAATTATAATATTATTTATTTGTCTTATTTAGTATAACAGAAACCAGTTTTTATTCGCCTATATCAAAATGGTATATTATGGGAAGGTCTGCACCAGACGGACATTCTGCACAGGCTAATCAGGGATGACACATTCTGCATAAACTGGATTTTTGCTAAGAAGATACTTCTTTTAAAAGCTGAAACTGTCATGTATGATTATGCTGTGTGGACTGCAAAGGCTGATCTGGGACGACACTTTACTCACATGCATTAGCCCTATTAATGCAGAGTGAGGCTCATTTGTTTCTCACTATCAATCAATCTACCTGTGTACATATGATACTGTTTCAGACTGCCGGTGATCATGCTGAGCACTCAGATCAAGGATCCAAGACCAATGAACCCAAAAAATCAACGGACTCAGGAAGGAAGAGGCCCGGTGAAGATTTGGAGTCTAATACCTCTGTCTGCAATGACAAAGACACCAAACTGTCCTCAGTAGCTAAAGATGTCACCAGAAGACTGTACACACCTCCGGAGCCAAAGTTCAAGTATGTTCCAAAGGTGAAGGAAAAGGAAACAAGCCCAGCTCCAAGCAGACGACAGTTACGGAAAAATGATGAAACCTTTAACAGCAGCTTACGATCTGCTGGTCCTGTAAAACCCAAAGCTTTGCCTGGATTGCTCAATGCCAGACAGCAAGAAGGATCTGTCAGAAAGAATAGTAATAATACTGTCAAAGATTTGGAAGCTAAGAACATGCCAGTGGATAAAAAAGAAAAACACAGAAAACACAACACAAAATCTGATAAAAACAATGGCACTTCAGAAATAGTGAGTAAACCTAAGAAAACAGGTGAGAAAGACAGACTGATGCCAAGCCGACCCTTGGGAACACTATCTCCTGATCGACTGAGCATTGTTGGACCTTCAAGGCATGGTTTGTCTCCAAGTCGGCACGCCACCAGTGCTATAAGTCTTGCAAGCGTTCCTGAATCTACTAACGAAAGTGAAGATTGCAATTCACCTCGACAAGAACATGGTGATCCAAGGTCATACATAGTTAACAAGAGAGCAAGAAAGGGAAGATCTCAAGGTGACGAGGATTTTACCCGGTGTCATTCTGCACCTGACTCAAGTGTTATGATGCTTGCCTATGAACAGTATACAGAACAACTGGAGCATCAGGCTCACAGGGATGATTCAGAAACTGATAATATTGATTTGATGGTGAATGAGGGAAGTGACAATGACTTAAACCTTTGTTTAGGCAATGATGGGAGTACAGAGATTGATTTAGAATGTGATAAACCTATTGAAATCTCTGCAGAAAATGAGTATTTTGAGGAGACTAAAGGACTTTCAGTTACTGAAAATGCTACAGCAGATTTTGGCCTTATGCATGAGCCTGAATTATCTCTTAAACACTCGAGGTCTGGAGAGGATATGAATGTAGATGGTTTAACTATTAAAAGGCCGAAACTCGACTCTTCAGCTGATGTTGATATCTGTGATAATCATTATACATCTGATATGTCTAGTTTCTCAGATGATTCTTTGAATTCCGATTTAAGTGCTGATTCATTAGAAAATGAGCACAGCAAATCCGTGAACAGTTATTTTAGTGACCAGCCTGGCCAGCCTTTGCTCACATACTCATTAACAGAACATTTCAATTCAGGTGGTATGGCAAAATTGGATATTCATCATGGCTTTAAAACAGAAGAACAAGGTAATGGAGACGTTCTTAAATGTGTTCAATTAGATGCCAATCAAGAGGAAGTGGACAGTGTTTTATATGCTGCTCTTCCAATTGAGGACAATAAAATTGATCTTGAGGAAATTGGGGAATATCAAACAATCAAAGAACCTTCAGTTGTTGAAGCAACAACAACAAACCAAGAAGTTTCACTTGTACAAATGGAAGATTTTGAAGGTGGTGCTATTTTGACAAAATGCGAAAGCAATGATTTCATCAATTCTGACTTCTTAGATAATGTTTTGGACAAGTCTGTTACAATGGACAACCAAAATTGGTTTGGAAGTACTGTCACTGAAATGGACACTAAAATTCAAGAACAAATGGATCAAGAAGTTGATGAGTTTGATGAAGAATCAGACAAGATGAATAATAATACTGTTAAAAATGGTGTTGAAACTGGCAATGTTATGTCAAATGTTGTTGCCGAATTCCTTGCTCAACAGATGCTGGAAGTAGAAGGTACAGGGGGTAATATATTTCCATTGTCCAGAGTCTTTCACAGTAACAAACAAAATGAAGCAAAAATGGATGTACAATTTCAAGAAATTGATGATGGCTTGAATGCAACTGATGTTTTGGCAAATGTTTGCCAGCAAACTACTGAAGTAGACAGAAATACTCACAAAAATGTTCACACCCCAAATATGGAGCATGATGACATGGCTGAGAAAACTGCTAGCTCACAGAGTTTGGAACATGGGGAATGTCCTCAGAAAAATGCTTGTGCTGTAAATATGGAACTAGATGGTTGCTTGGAGAATGAATTGATCAATTCTGACTGCTTCGATCACATTTTGGACAATTCTTTTACAATAGACCACCAAAAACTGGTTGGAAATACCGTTAGTAAAATGGACACTGTGGATAAAATTCCAGAACAAACAGAACTAGAGTGTGAAGAGTTTGAAGATGATATAGACAACATGAATAATAATAATGTTGGAATTGGCAAAATTATGTCAAATGTTGTTGCTGAATTCCTTGCTGAACAAATGGTGCAGGTAGAAAGTGTATGTGGTAATACATCACCATGGTCCAGAGTCGTTTACAGTAATGAAGAAGATAAAGAAAATATGGATGTACAGTATCAAGAAATTGATTATGGCATGAATGCAAATGATCCTCAGGCAAATGTTCACATGCAAACAGCTGAACTAGACAGAAATACTCCGAAAAATGTTCACTCTACAAGTATGGAACTTGATGACAAGTCTGAGAAAACTGCCAGTCCACTGAGTGTTGAACCTGAGGAAGGTTCTGAGAAAAGCGCTTGTGCTTTAAATGTGGAACTACATGATTGCTTGAAAAATGATTTGGCTAATTCTGACTTCTTTGATCATGTTTTGAACAAGTCTGTTTCAATAGACCACCAAAAACTGGTTGGAAATACTGTAAGTAAAATGGACACTGTGGATAAAATTCCAGAACAAACAGAACTAGAGTGTGAAGAGTTTGAAGATGATATAAACAACATGAATAATAATAATGTTGGAATTGGCAATATTATGTCAAATGTTGTTGCTGAATTCCTTGCTGAACAAATGGTGCAGGTAGAAAGTGTAGGTGGTAATACATCACCATGGTCCAGAGTCTTTCACAGTATTGAAGAAGATAAAGTAAATATGGATGTACAGTACCAAGAAATTGATGATGACATGAATGCAAATGATCCCCAGGCAAATGTTCACATGCAAACAGCTGAACTAGACAGAAATACTCCGAAAAATGTTCACTCTACAAGTATGGAACTTGATGACAAGTCTGAGAAAACTGCCAGTTTACTGAGTGTTGAACCTGAGGAAGGTTCTGAGAAAAGCACTTGTGCTTTAAATGTTGAACTTCATGATTGCTTGAAAAATGATTTGGATAATTCTGACTTCTTTGATCATGTTTTGAATAAGTTTGTTAAAATTGACCACCAAAAACTGGTTGGAAATACCATAAGTGAAATGGACACAGTTGCTAATATTCCAGAACACTTGGAACTAGAAGGAGAAGAGTATGAACATGATTTACACAAGATGAATAATACACATGTTAATGTTGTTGCTGAATTCCTTGCTCAACAAATGTTAGAAGTAGAAAGTGTAGTTGGTAGAATATGTCCATGGTCCACAGTCGTTCACAATAACAAAGAAGATAGAGCAAATATAGATGTACAGTACCAAGAAAGTGATGATGGGATGACTGCAAATGATCCTCAGACAAATGTTCACATGCAAGCTACTGAACTAGAAAGAAATACTCAAAACAACGTTCCCTCCCCAATTATGGAACATGATGACATGTCTGAGAAAACTTCTAGCCCACAGAGTGAGGAATTTTTGGAAAGTCCTCAGAAAAGTAGTTTTGCTTTAAATGTGGATCTAGATGGTTGCTTGAAAAATACTGAACTGGACCAAAGTCCCCAGAACAATTATTGCTCCCAAAATACTGAAGAAGAAAAAGGCTGTATGAAAAATGATTGCTCTGTTAATATGTCACCAGATGAAAAATCTCAGAAAATGGTTTGCTTTCTAAATATGGAACCAGAAGAGAATCTTCAGAAAATTATGAGCTCTCCAAATATAGAATCATCCGGAAATTTTCAAAAAAATGTGGACACCCATGATATGAAACTCAATGAAAATGCTGAGAACACTGCACCCTCATTTAGTATGGAACTATACAGAAGTCCCCTCGTAGAAACAAAGGAGGTCGGCGTTGGAACCAGCAGTGAGATGCTGGGTTGCTATGATACGGATGACAGCCTGGGCTCAGACGCTTCCTTCGCTGATCCGCAGAAAGAGTTGCAGATACTGCAGGAGGCATTGGAAAAGTTGCCGTAAGTATGGCTTGGTTTACTATTCACTGCTTTGGGAAAACAATTTATGCCTGTATGTAAAATGTCGTCCCAGATTAGCCTGCTCAGATAAGTGTGGACTGCTCAGATAAGTGTGGACTGCTCAGATAAGTGTGGACTGCTCAGATAAGTGTGGACTGCTCAGATAAGTGTGGACTGCTCAGATAAGTGTGGACTGCTCAGGCTAATCTTGGGCAAAAACTTTACGTTCATGAATAAAAAGGGTTTTCCTAGAGCGTAACTCAAGTTGTTTAACTGCTTCTGGAAGTAAAATACAGACTATGAGTGTTTTCTTTATAATCTGTTGAAATATTTGTTTGCATAATATGAATTCCCCATTTGCAATCCTTTTAATAGTATATAAATGGGTCTGAGAAGTGATCATTTTGGTCATCTTGTATCATATTTAAGTGTGCCACCTCAACATTAATTTCAACGCAAAAATGTGTTTTAAAGACTTTTTATTTCTTACTCACACTCTTTATTTACAGTACAGTTGGCAAAACTTATCAGTCCCTTTACATGTCATCAGGACTAATAGGAACTGACAATCGCGATTGACGAAAAAAGAAAAGTTTTAAAATACCGTATTTTTTTACAATTATTAGTTTATAATGATTAAAATATCACGACTGGTACATTACATTACTTGAAAAAAGTTCATATTTTCAGTATTTTCGGTAATAAAATTTTGCAATGTGAAATCAAAAGTACATGGCGAAAATAGGTGACATAACAATATACACACTATAAATAACGCAAGTAGATTGATCATTTTATATATACAATATGTTTACAATCAACTAGGCATGCACAATTTGCATTCCTGGGTTAACCACATGACGATGATGATCAATCTACTTGCGTTATTTATAGTTAACTGGTAGTTACCTGGTAGACATACCCAGTAAAATTTATTACCGAATATTCTGAAAATATGAAAACTTAAGAACTTTTTTCAAGTTATGTTATATACCAGTCGTGATATTTTAATCAATATAAACTAATAATTGTAACAAAATACGGTATTTTAGAACTTTTCTTTTTTCGTCAATCGCCATTGACAGTCCCTTTAAAATCTGGATTTGAATTGTTTCAAGTGATTCAGACCATTCATCAGTATGTGTATCACTGTGATTTACTTGCACGAGATTTAATGACTTGAAATCAGTGGATTTAGATTTCATTTGTCTGGGTGTTTCTTTTCACAAAACTACAACACAAAATGCATTTACCTTGTGCTTAAATAAACTTCACCAATTCATAATCTTTGGATAAACAAATCATTTATAAAATACATAGAAAAATAAACGATGAACCTGTTAATAAATTTATGTAAAACCAGTAAAAAAAATTAACATAATTTAAAGCAGTAACATAACAAGGATTTCCAAGTTGAAAATAACAGAAATACTATCATAGTTATAAAAAAAATGTACTTATTATTGCACATTCTTTGATTTTTTTTTTAAACGCACTTTTCTTAAAAATGATACAATTGATAACAAATTTATGATTCCTTTAGCCTTCTAGCAGTTCCCATATGTAGTAGGTGTGGGGGCACATCATTCAATCAAAGCCGTGGAGGTTTAATATTATTTATTGACGCTCACCAATATAGCCATGACGGAAAAGACCAGGTTGGAATAAAACAACGACTATGGACTTGCGTCCGCTAGACGATCTTGGCAAATGCAAGCGTGGTCAGTAATTTCATAATGAAATCAGCAGGTACATTTGAATGACCAATAAAAATCTTGCATCGGATCAATTCTAAATAACGATTGGACATGACCACAATTGCACGAGCTTTCATGGGTGAACGAACACTGACAAGAGGACGAAATTCCCACAAAGAAGTAAATGGATGTTATGTAAAAAGGGAGATAAGAAATTAACCTTACTACATTTAGGCTAATCAAGAATGACAATTTAGGATAAGACTTGATTTTGGTTTATAATTGATCTTAAAACAAAAAATGCCACAATAGCAGAAAGTGTTGTCCATGAATGGGCTGTGCAAACAGCACAGGCTAATCTGTGATGACAATTTACACACATACATTAAGCCCAATTTTTCCAGAACAAGGCTCCATTATGGTTTTATGTACATAAATCATTAATGTTGAATAGTGTCCATGATTGCCAGGCCTTAACAGCTAGACCAGGAAAATTGAGTTGGTTAAATTGAACTTCATGGTATGACTAAAATAGTGCCGCAAAAGCGAAAAAATCAAGAGAAATAAACAAACAAAGAAACACATGATTAACGAGAAATATAATTTAAAAAATCAAGCGAAATAAACAAACAAAGAAACACAAGATTAACGAGAAATATGTTCATGCATGTAAATGTAACTGATTGATGTTGTATAGATATAAGGTCGTAACAGAATTTGTGTGAACCGCTGCTGATCGCAAGCTGGACAACACATCCACTACACCACCGCTGCCGTTAAAATGAACCTCATGCTGGGAAAACTGGGCTTAATTTTTTTTGTTGTTGTTTATACCACATTTATATAGCGCCCTTTTCATACTCGATGTGCGTTCAAAGGCGCTTTACATTTTGTCTCGATCACTGGGTCATAAGTCGTCCGTTAACAGTATGCAGCCACGGCACATTGGCTTATTTCCCGCACAGGCACCCATTTATACACCTGGGTGAAGAGGAGCAGATGTGGGATAAATTTCTTGCTCAAGGAATTCCAGTGGTCAGGGCAGTATTAAAACCCGTGACCTCTCGATCCCTAAGCCAGCATCCTACCATTAGACCACTGTTCCCACATTAGACCACTGCTCCCACATTAGACCACTGCTCCCACATTAGACCACTGCTCCCACATTAGACCACTGCTCCCCCATTAGACCACTGCTCCCACATTAGACCACTGCTACCACATTAGACCACTGCTCCCACATTAGACCACTGCTACCACATTAGACCACTGCTACCACATTAGACCACTGCTCCCACATTAGACCACTGCTCCCACATTAGACCACTGCTCCCACATTAGACCACTGCTCCCACATTAGACCACTGCTCCCACATTAGACCACTGCTCCCACATTAGACCACTGCTCCCACATTAGACCACTGCTCCCACATTAGACCACTGCTCCCACATTAGACCACTGCTCCCACATTAGACCACTGCTCCCACATTAGACCACTGCTCCCACATTAGACCACTGCTCCCACATTAGACCACTGCTCCACATTAGACCACTGCTCCCACATTAGACCACTGCTACCACATTAGACCACTGCTCCCACATTAGACCACTGCTACCACATTAGACCACTGCTACCACATTAGACCACTGCTACCACATTAGACCACTGCTACCACATTAGACCACTGCTCCCACATTAGACCACTGCTACCACATTAGACCACTGCTCCCACATTAGACCACTGCTCCCACATTAGACCACTGCTACCACATTAGACCACTGCTCCCACATTAGACCACTGCTCCACATTAGACCACTGCTCCCACATTAGACCACTGCTCCAACATTAGACCACTGCTCCCACATTAGACCACTGCTCCCACATTAGACCACTGCTACCACATGAGACCACTGCTCCCACATTAGACCACTGCTACCACATTAGACCACTGCTACCACATTAGACCACTGCTCCCACATTAGACCACTGCTACCACATTAGACCACTGCTCCCACATTAGACCACTGCTCCCACATTAGACCACTGCTACCACATTAGACCACTGCTCCCACATTAGACCACTGCTACCACATTAGACCACTGCTCCCACATTAGACCACTGCTCCCACATTAGACCACTGCTCCCACATTAGACCACTGCTCCCACATTAGACCACTGCTCCCACATTAGACCACTGCTACCACATTAGACCACTGCTCCCACATTAGACCACTGCTACCACATTAGACCACTGCTACCACATGAGACCACTGCTACCACATTAGACCACTGCTCCCACATTAGACCACTGCTCCCACATTAGACCACTGCTCCCACATTAGACCACTGCTCCCACATTAGACCACTGCTACCACATTAGACCACTGCTCCCACATTAGACCACTGCTACCACATTAGACCACTGCTCCCACATTAGACCACTGCTCCCACATTAGACCACTGCTCCCACATTAGACCACTGCTCCTACATTAGACCACTGCTCCTACATTAGACCACTGCTCCTACATTAGACCACTGCTCCCACATTAGACCACTGCTCCCACATTAGACCACTGCTCCTACATTAGACCACTGCTACCACTTAATGCACCTGTATAGTCCACACAGGCTAATCATGAACGACACTTTCGGCTTTTTTGGAATTGTTTCAAGAAAGTCTCTTCTTACCTAATATCCAGTTAAGGCAAAGTTTCCTCCCTGATTAGCCTGTGCTGATTGCACTGGCTGGGACAACGCTTAAAGCACATGCATTAAGCCCAGTTTTCCCACAGCGAGGTTCATGTATTCTTCTTAAAAAAAAATAACGGATTTACATGTTATATAACGAATGTTCAAGGTTACAGGTAATAACAGCCAAACATAGTCTTCTGATTGGTATCTTTAAAAATAACTTAAACATTGTTAATCCTGTCTTTTATTTTGCATATTAACAATAACTTCAAAAATTTTAATGCTATCTTTATTTTGCATATTTATAGAATCAATTAGTGACTGAAATATACATTATTCTGTCCACAAAAATTAAGCAGACTGAGTCTAAATATAAGTTCAAGCTTTTAAGAATTTGCCCCATGAGTGCACAATAGGTTTGTGTATCTATTGATAACAGGTCGATCATTAACATTCTTTATCATTTTACACTTTATTGGTTTTAGCCTTCTGATCTCAGATCTATGTTTCTGCAGTTATTTTCAACAGATTTTAATCCTGGTATATTGAGGGTACAATGTAATTGGTCCACCTTGCTGTATGCGTACTGTCTCTAATGACAAGCAATAACAAAAACTGAAGTAGATTTCAAATATAGCTTCTGCTTTTAAGATATTCACTGTAGAATTTTAGACGAAAATGTTCTGACAGATTTTATTTGATGCTCATGTACTTCAATATGTATTTACATTCTGTTTTACCTCCCGAGGATAATTACGGATAATTGTCATTTGGAGATTGTTTCTTTACATAAGCAGGTAAGCAGTACAATGCTCTTATTATAAACAAAATCCCCATAAAGTTTTTAATGCATTGTAACACTGTGTTATTGGTTTCCGTTAATCCCTCTGGCATTTTGTCTTGAAAGTTATTAATTAAATCTCCTACAAATCAGTCACCCTTTATTGAACCTATTATTGCACGCTGGGATACTTCAGCTTAGCTGATTAAATTTAAATCTCACAAGATAATATTGCTCACTCTAATCAAACTCAAATGTTAATTAGAAGAGATGGTATATACAACACGCAAATTTGCATTTAAATGGGTGTTCAATTATTTCTTACTTCAATGAAATACTGATTTGTCACAATAATCGATGAAGAACCAGTGGTGAATCTATAATTACAACATCTTGAGAGGAATAATACCTTTCGAAAGAGCTGGATATTAAGTAGTGGATATTAAATACTAAAAGCATTAATCTTTTGTTTGCAAGTGAATGTGAGCACATAGTTTTCGTATTTACAGAAGATAACAGACCTTAAGTGTTCCATTAAAGTTCGGAATTTAGATGTAAAATGTATTAACGCAAAAAGCAGCATTTACAATCTTTATTTTAGTTTTCTTTAATTGCAAGCCGAGTATATTTTGGATAATATAAGCATTTGTTGGATTTTAGTCATTCATCATGCAGGTAACTACAATTATCATTGCCTCAAGTGGCAATTTTACACTAAATTGTCTTTGCTCTGGGAAAATGGGGCTTAATGCATGTGTGTAAAGTGTTGACTGTGCTGACTGCACAGGCTTATTAGTGACAACACTTACAGCTTTTATATAATTTTTTATTTAAAGGAAGTCTCTTCAAAAGAAAAATCTAGTCTAGGCTGAAAGCGTCATCCAAATTATAGGTTATTTTAGTCGGTGAACTATTCCCATATTGTTTCAAGTAATCAAATTTGACCTTGCTATTGAAATCTTACGAATTACAAACGTGATCTTTTTTTTTAAAGCTTGATAATTGTGTATTGAAATGTAAACAGGATTTCTTAGCTAAATTTAAGAACATATGCCGGATGTTTCATTAAAAGTGCTCATACATTTTGAGACACAGACAAATATTTGTTGGAGTGTCCTTACATATATATAAAATAGTGTATCATTGAAAAGTATAAAATAATTATATCAATCTATCATGCTACAGCTATATATGGACCTTGCTCTGATATTATAGACAGGCAACTTGACAATTTTTCTTATATTACAATTATTGGCTGTTTAGGCTGATGTTGGTTGGATTTTTGTTGTTATGCCTCTGGTATCCATCTATATTTTAACCCATTTATGCCTAGCGTCTAGAAAAAAGGCATTGGCAAACAGCGCAGACCCAGATGAGACGCCGCATGATGTGGCGTCTCATCAGGGTCTGCACTGTTTGCTGAAAGGAATTTCTGTAAGAAATATTCTAAATATAGAAATAAATATACTAGACATCCCTAATTTTGGAAATAAATTGATCCAATTTAGAAGGATGGGAGAGTCCACTAGGCATAAATGGGTTAAGATGGCATTCTTTCAACTCTGAATTTTATTGTAAATAAAGTAGCCACGCGATTTTTTTATTATTTTTTTTTCATAATGTTTTTCCAATTGTATGATAATATTTCAATATTGTATCCTTATTTAAAACTCTGAATAAGGTTTAATTGCTTTGAATCAAAGTTCGAAATAATGTTTCAAAATAACTATTGAAATGTTTCCAAATTCAATGTGTGCCACAAAAGAATGACAATTAAACCAAGTGGTACTAATAGTTCATAACAAATTACTGGGTAATTATATTATTTGTTTTCAAAGTAAACACATGTTCCATGGTGTTGTAGATAGAAGTTGGCTGCTGTGGCCAGCTATTGAGCAGCATATTGATTACTATTAATGAACTTCTATGATTTCTATGCAATGCCATTGATGTATTTGATGAGTGGAATTGGACTCTTTAGTAAACAGTGTGCACATGTTGTATGGTATATGTTATTGACAATTTCTTTCCATTCTTCTGGTTGCAGTGGTAAGACTTTTTCCATTTTTCTGTTAACCATTTACCTCTTATAGATACGTATTTTGACGCATTTGTAGTCCCTTAGAAAGTTTAATTAAATCAGAGACTTTTCTTACTAGATTCACGTTTTAAAGGCGTCCTTTCCAACCCTTAGATACTGATAAGCAGCAAACAGCATAAAACTTGAACAGACTGCGAGTTACTCGCAGGCTGTTCTGGTTTTATGCTGTTTGCACATAGCCATTTGCACATTGCTTTTAAGTGGGAAAGGGTTAAAGGATTGCTTGTTTAACTTCTGAGATGATTGCATTTCCTCCAGCCTGCTGTGCTGTTATCCCAATTTATTAGATTAAATGTAATTTAGATCTGCCAATAAAGAACCAAAAAATATGGATCAGTATGTATTTCTGATCAGACCGGAAAGGTTTGGTTGATCAATGAGTTTCATGATATGTGTTTCAGACCAGCTAACTACGAAAAAACATGTACAACTTTTTGTACGTCAGACATTTGCATGAGTAACAATAATTATGGAACTTGCTGTGTTTCAAATCTGGCAGCAAATGGTTTTCATGAAACACTTGTGAGTCTTGATGTTTTTTTGAATAGCTAACAAAGGCTTTACATGATTTACTTGTGAGACTTACTGTATTTAAATCCAACAAAATAAGTTTTGCGCTTTTGACTGTGAGACTTGATGTATTTGAGACCAGCTAACAGGGTTTGCATGATTATATCAGGTGGTCTTATGTTTATCCTAGGTGACGAATATCTCATACTTTTTGCATCTCTGACCAGCCAACAAAGGCAAATAAATATTAACATGTGAGACTTGCTCATTTTTTAGCCCTGCAAGTGGTCCCTAGCTGTCCTGTAGACCTAATTATAAATATGTGAGTCTTGTTGTATTTTTAGCCCTGCCACTGGTCCCCAGCTCTCCTCGGCCCGCCGAGCAGCACGTCAGCGCGTGATGATTCGTCAGCTTCAGCAGGGAGCCGACTCTGACGCCGGAGACAAAGCTTCAGAAGGTACTTACTTTAACACAGTGGTTTCTTCCACCATTTTTAGCTCACCTGAGCACAACATGCTAATGGTGAGCTTTTGTGATCGCCTTTTGTCCGTCGTGCATCGTCCATAGTCAACATTTTGCCTTGTGAACACTCTAGAGGCCACATTTATTGTCCGATCTTCATGAAACTTGGTCAGAACATTTGTCCCATTGATACCTAGACTGAGTTCGAAACTGGGTCATGCTGGGTCAAAAACTAGGTCACTAGGTCAAAAAAAAGAAAAACCTTGTGAACACTGTAGAAGTCACATTTGATGCCAATCTTAATGTAACTTTGTCAAAATGTTTGTCTAAATGATATGTTGGTTGAGTTCAAAAATGGTTCCGGTCCGTTAAAAAACATGGCCGCCAGGGGGCAGGGCAGTATTCCTAATGAACACTCTAGAAGTCACAATGTTTGCCCAGTCATCATGAAACTTGGTGGAAACATTGGTTTCATTGATATCTCGGACAAGTTCGAAAATGGTCCAGATCGGTGAAAAAACATGGCCACCAGGGGGCGGGGCAGTTTTCTCTATATGTATATAGTGAAAACATGTGAACACTCTAGAAGTTACATTTTTGGTCCAATCTTCATGAAATATGGTCAGAACATGTCTTTTCTGGATATGATGGTTGAGTTCGAAAATGGTTTCGTTTGCTTGAAAAACATGGCTGCCAAGGGGCAGGGCATTTTTCCCTATATGGCTATATATGACTATAGTAAAATCTTGTTAACACTCTAGAGGCCACATTAATAGTCTGATCTTCATGAAACTTGGTCAGAAGATTCATCCCAATAATATCTTGGACGAGTTTGAAAATGATGCTGGTTGGTTGAAAAACATGGCTGCTAGGGGGCGGGGCATTTTTCCTTATATGGCTATAGTAAAATCTTGTTAACACTCTAGAGTCCACATTTGTTTTCCGACTTTCATGAAACTTGCTCAGAAGATTTTTTCCAATGATATCTTGGATGAGTGTGAAAATGGTAACCTTTGCTTGAAAAACATGGCTGTCAAGGGGCGGGGCATTTTTCCTTATATGGCTATATATGGCTATAGTAAAATCTTGTTAACACTCTAGAGGCCACATTTATTGTCCAATCTTCATGAAACTTGGGGTCAGAAGATTCTTCCCAATAATATCTTAGAAGAGTTCAAAAATGATGAACTTTGCTTGAAAAACATGGCTGCCAAGGGGCGGGGCATTTTTCCTTATATGGCTATATATGGCTATAGTAAAACCTTGTTAACACTCTAGAGGCCACATTTATTGTCCAATCTTCATGAAATTTGGTCAGAAGATTTGTCTCAATGATATCTTGGATGAGTTCGAAAATAATTATGTTTGCTTGAAAAACATGGCTTCCAAGGGGCGGTCTTCATGAAACTTTGTCCCAATAATATCTTGTTATCTAAGGTGAGCGACTTTGGGCCTTTCAGGCCCTCTTGTTGCAATGAGGTGGGGGCCCCTTTGATTGGTTAAAAGATGACAAAAATGAGAATTGGTGTTGTTTTTGTGTTTGCTTATACATACTTTTAATTTAGATGAAATTTTTTCAATATGAAACTAACTAAAGTTCAAATTATAGAACTGAATAGTAAGATAAACTTAATGTTGTGATTTCTAAAAAAATTACTTAATATTGTGATTAATGTAACAAAAATTATTTACAAAAAAAGATTCCCCAAAAAATGCCACAAGCTAAAATAACTCAAACTTGTATGGATAAGAGCTGTGTGAGAAACTGGATACTTATTTTTTGTAAGAGTTAACAAGCCTTTACCTTCAGGATCAATTATCATTTTGCTTATTTCTTCATACAGGAAATAACTATGTTATAATGTTGACCCAAAACTGACAGGCCTATTGACACAAACGCCTATTGACACAAACTTCGTTAATGTGATTTCTGTCATACAATATGGCATAAATCTGTACAGTGTTTCTCTGCATTGCTATTAATTGACCAGTCGCCAAATTATCGATCGCTCCGCCCACATAGTCACGTGGTCTAGTGATTAGAAAACTCTGACAAGCAGATCGCAATTATAGCGGATTACGTGAGGGAAATTCTATATTTGTAATGATGCATTATGCTCTTTTCTATAAAATAAATTATTAAAGCCGCACAATAAACTAAACTGCTTTGTAAAACGTTAATACAATCATAAAAACTTTAGAGAGAAATGGCGTAATCAAAATAAATGAGTTAACGGCAGACTGACTATCAGAAACCTTTCTTACACATATTATATAGGGAGGTGATGAAAAATCCGTTGTAAAAATGAGAATTTATTTCATATTGATTTTGAACTTGTATTCAACCGTCTGACAGTGAACCCGGTGGCTATTCATATATAATTTTGAAAATATTTTTATTAAATTCAAATGACATATCCATATCATGATGGGTTTTTTGTTTACTAAAAATGTTTAGATCTTTGTTTTATTGTGTTATTTTTAAAAAGACACCGATTTTTTTATTTAGGTATAAATTAAATTTTGATTGTAACCATAATTTAATACAGGCCTGATTTCGTGGTTTCATTAACAGATAGTCAAATATGCATTTTATTACATTTATGTTTAATGCAAACCTGTTACATTTCACTATCAAAAAATGAAATGTTGATATTACGGTGCTGTTCACGAACATTCGAATTGAATACATTTAGCATATTATGCATTTGCTTATTTATAACAAGATGGCCATTATATGTTAATTGCAATTTTCACATTTCTCCCCGTATCAATATATGTTGTATTAGAAATGTTGTTGTTGTAATATAAGCCGTACATTTTACACTTGAAGTCGCTTTAAGCTGGCTAAGCCGCGTTGAAATCACCTTTTTGTTGTTTTTACTTTAGTTAAAACAATATTTAAGTTAACAATTTATAATGATTTCCCTTGTTTATGACCCACAGAAAATAAATATATAATTGGAAATCATTTAAGTAATTAAATAGTTTTCTTTTCTTGTGTACAGTACCTAACAATGCCTTAATGTTCCTTCATTCTGAGATCCACGCAACATACTGTTATTTATTAATCATCGACAATTACGCTGAGATTATTAAGCATGTGTGGCAATTATTATGTTGCCCAAACTGCTTAATAATATTGTGCATCAAACGGTATAACACGTTTTATAGAACACACACCTGGTGTGGTTAAACTATTTATTGTGTTTGTTTTCTCATTACTCGTTCATATGTTCAAGAAATAAAGATAAAATAATAACCTTTTATAAAGTATGTATAGCACCTACAATTTTGAATAATGATCAAACAGTAATGATCATGCATTTGATATAAAATCTGTGTAAACTCTTAAAAATTACGTCCATTCCATATGTACAACAGGCTTTGTTTGTCGGACAAAATGGCGGCCAGATAAGCGTTGCTGAGGGGTGTGTGAAAAATCGATATCTGATTGGCTGATCGACAAAATGTGGGCGGAGTTGGCGACTGGTCAATTAGGCAATAACTTGAAAATGCAGCATGTCCTAGACTACAAGGAATTTAAGCATTGATTTTTGTTGGTGAGGTTTCAAAGTTAATTACATCCAGTAATTGTCTGTATAGTCCTCTGTACCTTTGAAGTACTTGACAATTGCTTTTTTAAATGCTCCCTGAAAGGATGTCAAACTTCATTAAAATATCATGTGCAATTATTGAATAACATTTTGTTTGTCATCCTACATTATGGTCAAAGAGATCAATTGTTGTTGGAAACATTTCTTGCAGTGCTGGAGCTAATTTTGTAATGAATAGAAAGTGAGTCAGATATACAACAATAAAATGTAACATATATCATGGCAAAACTGCTGTATGGTTGCTCTTTTTATTTATGCCATCCTTCAAAGGAGTTAGCATACAGCAGTCTGTCTCTATGTCCTTATGTTTGTGCTTCTTCATACATCAAGGCCCCAAAGAGGTCAAAAGTCAATTTTTAAATTGCCATAAATTAGCCTACACATTCTTGTCTCAGTCATAACTTTGCCAAGTTTTGTATGGATGTTAAAATAACTTGGCATGCATCCAGACAGCATGTCACATGTAACACTCTTCTCCCTTCTCAAAAGGTCAAGGTCTCCCTTCAAAACTCAAATTTTGCTGTTTAGAATCTTGTTCGGACTGTAACTTTGTCATTCAGCTTGCTATTTTGAGATAACTTACCATTAAAGACAACCATGAAGAGACAACATTTCATGGAAAACCTGTCTCAATCTCAGAGATCAAAGCCACACTTAGAGGTCAATGTTCGAATTTGGCTAAAATAACTGCTTGTAAGGGCTGTGACTTTGTTATGCCTCATGCAATTTTAAGATACCTTAGGACAAATGACACGATGGAAACATTTATTGTTAAGTCTGTGTCTGAAATTATTCGGTTTTATTCAATGCATGGCTCACTCTCATTCAACTGATATTTGTGTACTGGTGAACATTTGCATGTTTATACCAATAACCAATTAACCATCTATTGATTTGCATGTTGTAATGTATTGCAGTACAATGGAATTAAACAATTGATAGTTGTTAGATTTGAAGAATTAATTTTAATAAATAATAAATAAGATCTTACATTTTTTGTTAGCATTGGTACTTTTCATGTCTGATATTGCAAGAAGTAAGCAATTTTTTGGTTCTATTTTCATCTATGGAAATTTGTTACAATTTCATTAATTTTTAAAAGACTTTTAAAGGACCATAAAGTGTTAACAGCAAGGCTGTTAACAAGGGATTAAATTAAAATTCACAATGAGGTACAAATAAGGGTATAATTTTACTGCCACTGAATTTACGGCTTTGTGCTTTAAAAAAAAATCATAAGTTGTTCACATTTTACCATGTCATCAAAGCACCTGTTGTAAGCATATGCCTTAAAACTAATTGATGATGAATATGATAATTACTAAACTTATCTTTAGATATGAAACACATAAATACCATGTTCAGCCTCTATATGTCTTGTTTCAATAAAAAAACTGAAAGTTAAATGTCTGGATTGTAAAAAAAATCCGATCTTAAGCCACTCTGCCTGAAGGTTTTTCCAACAGAAACAATCAGAAGGACCTTTCTTACTTTGTAGACCGTAAGTATCCCATTTTAAATAGTCACCATTACAAATACATGAGGTTTCTAATACAAATCAAGTTTAAAATCAATCAGTTTTGATATTTTGTAAATGAGCTGCCCTCTTGGAAAATAGGACTTAATGCATGTGTGTAAATTGTCTCATATAAGTCTCTGCAGTCTTCACAGGCTAATCAGGGACGACACTATCCACTTATATGGTGTGGTGTGTTTTGTTTAAAGTCTTGTCCCTGATTAGCCTATGTGAAATGCACAGGCTAATCTTGGAAGACACACATGCATGAAATCCTGTTTTCCCAGAGCCAGTCTCAAATACTGTCCATGGAAAAATTGGCTAGTTATTGTTACAAACATGATTATCTATGCATTATATTATTTATGCATTATATTATCTATGCATTATATTATCTATGCATTATATTATCTATGCATTATATTATCTATGCATTATATTATCTATGCATTATATTATCTATGCATTATATTATCTATGCATTATATTATCTATGCATTATATTATCTATGCATTATATTATCTATGCATTATATAGTATTAAGCATCAATACATCTAACTATATATTTTCCACACAAGCACCTCTTACAAAAGTTAAGGCTTTGACTGATCTTAAAATGGTCATCCAATCAGTTGAGTAATTTGTACATCATACTTCACAATCAGCAAAACATTAGTCGCCAATTTCAGCAGGCCTGTGGAATTTTAAAACTTCTGAACATTGTCCACTCTCTTTGATACAATTTCAGTACAAAATAGTCAACAATTCTTTATTTGAAATCTGTTGAGCTGATAGTAGGATTGAAGAATGTTTGCTATGTCTGTGGTAAATCTGAAGATGAAAATCGATTAGTGGGATATTAATGACAGTAGTTTGCTTTGGGTGTGATCCAAGTCCGATCACAATAGCTTTAAAAATGACAAATTTGAAATTTGCATTAGGTTGAGTGAGCATGTTTTTTATGAAAGAATTATTAAGAGAACTTAGTGTTGATCCTGGGTGTCATTTAATACATGGAACTCAACCCTCTATTAGAATTTCGTAAATGCAAATAAATCGAATATTTGATTACTCAATACATTACGCTATTAATGGTCAATGAATTATGCTAAATGTCAGCAAATTCGCAAATATACTTAAATCAAAATATAATGGCAGATTCTAGTGAGAGTAGATAACTGGTTTTGACAATTCACATAATTTATATTATTTATGGATTGGTATCACATTTTCATAAATGCATACTTTAAACACATGCTTTTGTGATACCACTAAATTGTATAAGCAGTAGTATATTTGTACCCATACAATTTGTTCATGGGTACATTAACACTTTTCAGTTTAAATAAATATTCTATAAACATTAAATAAAGATTTTGAATATATTGAATATTGATTGTAAGTTTGGAATGAAGATCTTGTACTGTCGTGGACCAGGTTGTCAAAATTGTTTGTTTTCAAACAATTTGGTGAGTGGCTTGTAGGTATTGTATCAATTTTTCTCTATAAGATTTATCAGTGTGTAACCTCAAATGTTTGGCCAGGTTTATGTATTTGCTCACTAATTCAGCTTTAAGACCACCATGGAATAATTGTTTGCTGATAATGAATCAATAATTAAAGGGGCTGTCATTATGGTTTAAAAAAAATAGTGGTCATGCACAACAATATTGAAACACTTTCAATCCCATATTAATACGAAGTTGAGTGTATCAAAATGACATGCACGGATTTGTGCAATATCAAGAAGTTACTCTTATTGCAATTTTGTTAATTGCAGAGAATTGCATTCAACATGCACACTGATTGCTTACAACAGTTTACATTTATTTCAAAGTGTGAAACAAACAATAATGAAAAACACTAGCATCTTATTGAAAATAGTTTGGTCTATTCAATCTTAGCTATTTTAGTTTAAGTAAAAGTACACATAGATTTATATAAAATATAGTGAGTGTCCCTTTAAACTGGAATCTATCTTGGCTGTTTGCTGTTTTCATATTAAATTAATTAACAAAATGTGACCAGCATGCTGTGAACTAGAATATTAGCTGTTGTGTGTTTGTGGATAATAACAGACATATACGTTCAGGTTAGATTTACCATTACATGCTACAAATCTTGATAAAATCTTAAGTGTTCTAAATACTTCAATATTCTACAAGGTCACACAGTGTTCAATTGTATATCGGTCATCTTATTTAAATAGTGACACAGAAGGGATTTGTATTTATTGGCACTTAAAATACAGCACTTATTGTACGAAGTAAAAACCTATGTAAATATACACTATGGTCTTAGTGTGATACTGTTGACAGTTGTATCATTAAACTCTAACCTGGTCACGTTTTCTATCATTCATTTTAAATTAAAAACTAACCATGGATGTTAAATGATTTGTGTAATTTTTATGTCCCCCAGTCTATACTGGGAGACATATTGTTTTTGCCCTGTCTGTTGGTTGGTTTGTTTGTTGGTTTGTTTGCGTCAAACTTTCAAATTGGCCATACCTTTTGCAATATTAAAGATAGCAACTTAATATTTGGCATGCATGTGTATCTCATGGAGCTGCACATTTTGAGTGGTGAAAGGTGAAGGTCAAGGTCATCCTTCAAGGTAAAAGGTCAACTATAGGGGGGGGGGGGGGGACATAGTGTTTCACAAACACATCTTGTTTTTCTGTAGATTTCAATGCTAAGCTTTAATTTGAGGTTTTTTATTTTCAGACTCCTGCACAACACCAAACTGTAGCTCTTATATATAAGTTTCAAAAATCATACATACATTGTATATGGATGAGTTTACTGGACAGGATATGTAACTAGCAACAGTATATTTAAGTCCTGCTCTGGGAAAACAGGGCTAATTGCATGTATGTAAAGTGTTGTCCCAGATTAGTTTGTGCAGTCCTTACAGGCCAATCAGGGAAGACCCTTTCTGCTTTTGTGGAATTTTGTGTTTAAGGAAGTTTTCTTCTTAACAAAATTCCAGCTTAGGCGTTTAATATTATCCCTGATTAACCTGTGCTGACTACGTAGGCTTATCAAGGACAACATGTTATGCATATTCATTAAGTCCCGTTTTCTCAGAGCAAGGCTTATATGATCGTAATACCAACTTAGGCTGACCATGAGGCATGCAGTTGGACATGACCTTCTTTATGTTGCATGCAGTTGGACATGACCTTCTTTATGTTAGGCTGTGGTTTTTATCTTTCTGTCTACAAACCCACCTGTGGAAAAAATGTGGTTGCAGAAAGAAGAAGAGTAAATCATCTTTTTTTCGGCGTTAGCTGTATACACCAGCTTTTCACCTTAGCCTGACCTTTGTTAGCGTCCAATAGAATTCAAATAAAACTTCCCGCGGCCAAGTACAGATGAATACACTTCATTGACTGCATTGGCTGATTTGAGAATACGACCAGAACATTGGAAACATGTCTGCGTCTTTGCAACACTGTTTTACTGCGTGTTCAGCAATTCAACAATTTTATATCTAATGAAAAGGCTTAATAGATAGAACAGTTTTACACTCAATCTCGACATCAATACAGTTTGTGCGTCCACCTTTTATTTTCAGAAGATTTTCAGCGCGAGAACTTTTGCACTTAAAGGCTATGTTCTCATATTTAGTACTAACTTCCATATTCCTGTCAACATGTTAACATGTTAAAGTATAGAGAGCAGTGGAAGCGAAGACTCACTTTAATGCATTGCATTTCAACTGGCGAGGTATATCGGGTCAATTTGCGGCCACTGTGTGTGAATGTCAGAGTTTACATACAGGTCATCGCTGCGTCTCTACCCTATGTGCTGGTCGGAGTTCGCGGCCAGGAAAATAATCATTACATAATAAAGACGCTATAGCGTGAACTAGGTAAACTGGAATTTTCTTTAGACCAGACAGATGTTAAATGAAGATATCCAGCGATATCATATGGTATGTCAATAATAGATTCTTAATTTGTTTTACAACAATACCATGATAAATATTATTTTTAATTAATTTAACAAGAATTATACCATCATATTGACTAAGGAATTAAGCATGAGCGCAATGATTCTCGATACTGTTAATAATCAAATCAAATAGCAACGCCAGACAAACCACTAAAACAGGTTTGTTTGAAGAACGCGCATATAAATATTTAAAATATGTACGGATACTTCGCGTGTGGCCGATTGACTCATATGTTTTAATTTCACTTCCATTCTTCTTTTGGTTTTTTGTTTTGTATCTATACGTTTATGACCAGCAATATGTTATAATGTAAAATAAGCCGCGAAAACTCCGCGTATCATCCCGTACTGCCTTTGCTGCAGCTAAGAACTGCACAGAAAAAGACATTCGCTATCTTTGATCTCATTCATTGAAGTCTTTACCTTTCATTAACTGCAACCACAATCAACGCCGTATATCTTTTTTAAAGATATTTCTTGTATTTCCTTTGCTGCCAATTTACCAACATTAATAAATATGCACATGAATTGATCCCAGTTTTCCTAGAACAAAGCTCATGTCAGAGATGACCCAGATGTATGCATTTCTTTTCAATAGTATTCCCTTAACCAGCACTTTTAAGGTTCTCATTTTTGTCTCAAAGTGGCATAGATTATTGGCAAACCTACTCATGTGTTGTCACAAAATGGTGCTGGTGTCTTCAAATATTCATGATCCATTGACACTGACACTGTCAAAGCAAATCACATGGCCGTTACAGGAATATGTTTTAACTATTTTAATGTTAAAAGGAATAAGTGCTGTTATTGCCATGTAAGTCTTTTACAAAATATATGTACTTTTTGGACATGGTAATTTGATTATACCATAATTTTTAATAAATGTCGGGATCATCTAGTGTCACAAAGCTTAAATGGTTTTTCATATATAACATTTGTGTGGTAAACATTGCCACAATATAATATATTGTAAAATGATAAAATTGTTATGCCATAAAAATAGCTAGCACTTAAAACATACCCCTTGGACTGGCATTTTTGTTGACACAAATGACATTTGTTATACTTTACCCATGCAATGACGATATCAATACCTATTGGTCTAGTTGGGGTCACAGACTGTGGACTTGTATTGATCGGTTCTTTTATATCTCTGGGATACAAATAGTGGTTTACAAGATGGTTGTGATTATAAATCTGATCAACGTGGCTCATTTTTAGTTGGTCGCGTTAGCGGCAGACTAAATTTACAGAGCATATTTTGCAAATCAGTATGTGCTTAGAAGCCTTAGCTACGGTAAGAACCGCAACTCACTCTGCTAGGGAAGATTACCGCTGCCTGTCTGCAGCAGACGACAAATGATTCTGCTCTAGCATGGAGTGTATATACCAGCTTGTAAGACGACATTGGCCAGTCTAGTGTGTATCATTGAAATCTGTACATATTGGTTGCTTTCAGGGAAAACGGGGCTTAATGCATGTCAAATAAGATTAGCCTGTGCACACTGATTAGCCTGTGCAATGCGCACAAGCTAATCAAGGACAACAACAGCGAACAACTTCAGTGCCTTCAGCGCTTTGATTGTAATATGAGTTCAGTAAGCTGCTAACAATGTTAAAAATGTTTTTAAATTGGAAAGAATACGAAGCTGAAGTTAAACAATGAACAGGCCAAATTTACATGTTTCTGTTCAGGTTCAAAGGTGTGCAGGGTCTGACCAATGACAGAACATTCTGACTAGATAGGACTATGTGTAGAAATTAACTCTTTCAGTGCTGGAACCGAATTTTGAAGGCCTTTGCAAACAGTTTGGATCCAGATGAGAAGCCACAGAACGTGGCGTCTCATCAGGATCCAAGCTGTTTGCTATTCTTATAGTATTCTTTGAAAAAAATCGAAGAAAATCCTAATTTTAGAGATTCAGCAGACGACATTTTAGCAGATGACAAATTTTCCAGCATGCAAAGGGTTAATATATAAAGCAGAATACACGTTTAGGCCTGGATTGGTAGATGTATAATGGGTGTATACAGGGTGCAGAATCAAGGGGGTTTCCCGTGTTTTACACACGGACTGGACAGAATGTAAACACACCATGAAGAACTTTAATTTTGCAAATATCTCAAGTTATTGAAATACATTTGCAAAAATCTTTAGTACATAAAAGACAGTTTTTCTTGCAGTTTGTGCAGATGTCTTAAGGTATAAGAATAAATCCTTGAATACGTCTGATATTGTTGACGAAATTTCACGTTGTGGGAAGAATAATTGTGTACAATTAATATACCGAATTTTTTAACAAGAACACAGGCTTATTAAATAAAGTAATTCCAATGTATTTCACATTGCCATAAGCAGCATAAAAATCTGGCTTTTATGCACTTGTTGAAATTCTTAAGAAACAATTTTCAAAAGTTATTTGAAATGAAGCACAACTTAACGTCTTGTATACATCCATTAAAGTTAAAAGGGGGAACTCCACAATGTCACGTGATCCTGCACCCTGTAAATAGTGTTAATGGAATTTTATGTTTAGAAATTACCATTAAAGCAGAATGTATAGTTCTTGATTGGCAGATGCATTTTGGGTGTTTATGGTCTTAATGGAATATTATGTTTAGAAATTACCATTAAAGCAGAATGTATAGTTCTGGATTGGCAGATGCATTTTTGTGGTTTACTATATTACACCTCAAGTTTATACTTGAAAAATATAACATAGACTGTTTGTTTTCTTATATTGTTAGGTACCCATGCACAAGTTAGCACTAAGTTATTGAAAAACATGCACAAGTAATTACTAGATGCTTCTAAAATAAAATAAAAAAATGTCTGTTTTCTGCTATTTTCAGGTACCCATGCAAAAGTAATTAATAGATGCTTAAAAAACTATGTTTTGTATTCTTATATTTTCAGATACATATGCAAAAGTAAAAAAAAAAAAGTTTATATTTTTATATTTTCAGGTTCACATGCAAAAAAAGCACTAGATTTTTTTTTAAACAATTTTAAACAATCCATAACATGTTGGTTTTCATATATTTTCAGACACCCATGCAAAAGTAAGCGCTAGGCCAGGCTCAGGATCCCGTAAACGAAGAAAACCAAAACAAGTTGATAAACCAAAAAAACAGAGTCACTCCACAGACAACTATGACAGCTCCGAAAATGATAACGTATTCACTGATGATTCGTTAGAAGGGGTACCAAATGTTTATCAGACGATAAATGGCCGCCATGACAATGGTCACCATGACAAAGAAGATAATTTCATAAATGGTGAAAGCAGTGTGTCTGAAATGGATGTCAATAGAAGCTATCATCATCGTCCAAAAAAGCTTTCAGGTCCTGCCCAGTCAAGGCCAGATGTCACAGATTTCGTCACAGAGCCAGATGGTCGAAGAACCGTTGGGATTCAAACATCGGATCACCTTCGTCTGCAGTCACACAGGTCGGTTTCAACGTCACATGCTGACCAGTCTGATCAGGAGGGGAGTTTCGTCAGTTCTGAACACGGCTACACCATGGTCACATCACCAATGAGTGTCTGGACCTCCAATGAGCAGTCCCAGTTTGGGTACCAGAGTGATCAGGCTTCGTCCTCGTCAGGGGGTGTTGGCTCCCGGTGTCCAGAGATGACCAATCACAGCCTGGCTCCAGCTGCTCGACTATCCATGCGATCTATGAATAGTATATCCTCTCTGGCGAGTAACCTACAGCGGGGACCTACAGAAATGTGGTCAACAAGTGAAACAGATCTTAGACCTTTACCTCATTTTCAAGATGACCTTGCATATTCTGTGGAAACTGAAGGGATTTACCCATTGTCTGACCATTCCCCTGACCACAGCCCCAAGCATTCTGTGTACATGAGGGCACCAAAAGAAGGCGTGTTTCTGGTTCCCCGCCCAGACTGCAGTACTCCCAACCACACGGGACATGTTACGATATCCTTTCCTGAATCTCAGCTTCAGCAGGTTAACGGTTTGGAAAGTAACACACCTGTGACATTTGAAGTTACCGTGCATGAAAGTAACACTGATATTGTTTATAATGTGGATAGAACTGAATATAAAACTTGTACAATCAACAATCCAAACGAAACCCAGCAAAGAAAGATTCCTGAAAGTATACTTGTCAATGTCACTGAAAAACGAGTGTGTAAAACGGATGATAGGAAATCCACAACACATTCTGAAGAAGTCGTTTTTAAATGTCACCCAGAGTCTAATGCTATGACAGATACGAGTTTAGTAATAGAAAATTCAATGCAGTTACAAACCACTGCAGAAAGAGAAACAGTGTTTAAAAATGGGGAAGTTGTTTCTGAACAGACTCAACAACGAACATTTAAAGTGACAGACAAAACCAACACATTTGTCCCAATCAACAATGATTATGAAGAGAATGATGAAAGACCAAAAAATAAACTGCAGAATTCTGGAGTGCTGGGTGCTACAAGTTATTCAGGTGTTGAGGAAAGGGATAGTTCAGAGGGATGTGTTAATGATAAAACCGAACATGATGGTGCATATATGGATGATTCTAATTACACTTCAGATACGTCTGACTATGGAACAATAACATCAATTGATGGAAGAAAGGGCACCTTATCATTTACCTCAGATTCTGATGAAGGTGAGTGCCTGAAACCTGTAGGATCACCGGGTATTTCCCCAAGAGCATCCCACATATCAAAGCTGAGATTTGTAGATGCTAAGGATCCCAGGTACCAAAATGTCCCCGTTGTTAATGAAATTGAGATTGCTGAAGACCATGTTGCCAGTTACCTGACAACGCCAGGGGAGAGGATTTGTTCAGTACAAGATACAAGCAGTGACTTTCCTTTGGCTGCAGCCTCTTCTAATGCCATTAATGCAGAATGTGTGAATGAGATATTAGAAGGAAGTGTTCATGATCGGAGCATTGAACCGATGGAGACTGAACACAATTCATATGCAAAGGTAACTGAGGGATATGTAACTAAGTATGATAACATTTTGCCGAATGAGCAAGCTATTCAGACAGATTTGACAGCAGAAATTGATCAAAGTTTACCTTGTAAAGATAACTTTTCGTCACCTAATGCCTGGAACGATGACAGCAACACATCAACCAGCTCTTCAGATTACAAAACTCCACAACAGTCACCAAATGTCAGCATGAATGAAGAAGTTGCTGCACAAATAGAAGATGTAGAAATTCCAGATTTAAGTGAGGTTGAAAGTCTTCAACCAACACCTCAGTTGATTGAAATTGGCCTGATTTCCACAAATGTACCAGTTTTAAATGTATTACCTGTGCAAGTTCTGAATATGAAGTCTAATGAGGTAAGGACAATTTCTGTTAACACTGACTCTGCACCGTCTAACATTCAAACTATTTTACCTTCAAAAGTCAGTCAGACTGTAGGTAGAACTACAACTTCTGGGCACAATGATATTTTGAGGAGTGAAATTGAAAAGAAAATAGAGAAATTGCATAGACATGTGAGAAGTTTGAGTGATTCAGCCATCAGTTCAGACTTTACAGATGAAAATCCTGCCTCTATGTCCCCAATGGGTAGCAGGGTTTGTGATCACGGAAAAAGACTGGCTGAAAGTGAAATTGAGAAATTGCCAATCAATATTCTGCAGACTTTCCAACTCACTGAAAGAGTTCCTGCAAATGAAAATAGAAAATTCTCCTCCTCCATGAACAATTTGGATCCTGTGAATAATAGCAAATACTTAAGGTCCTTGTCTGAAAGTAACATTGATGATTTTACAGAGGACATGGATCTTTCTAACAGCTCAAATGATAGCATTACTTTTGTGTTCATTGGTGATAACAATTCCAAGGAAAAGCAGTTACAGCATGAGTATGAAGAAACAAGAAAAAATGGTTCAGCATCTTCTCAGAGCTTTCAGGATTATAGGAATACTGGGGAGCATGAAAATGAATATTCAGACAGTCACAGAAATGGTTTGACTATTGAGAATGATGGTTATATTGAAGACACAAATGGAAATGAAGTATCAGATGATGTTTTTTCAAATCATTCAGCTAGTGAAGAGATTGCTGCAATAATCGAAAAGCATCAAGATCCACAAGTCAGTATTGCACATGCAAACCTGACTGTACCGCAGTCAGAGTCCCCACATACATGCACCGACATTTCAGATGGTCTAGTTCAAACAAGAAGGCACATCTCTGAAACTGATGATGACTCTGCCCCATTGCGACACAAGTTTGGCATAGATGAATCTGTATTGCCCATTCCAGAAAGATCGATGTCTGCGGACAATCTTCCTAAGCGTATCAAAGTTCCTCCAGGGGATCTACACAGGTCAAGGTCAACAGGGATGCTTGCTGTTGGGGTAAGTGCAGTGGATGAATCGGAGAGCGTAATTTTTCCACCTAAAGGGACCAGTTACACTGATGAGGATCACACTGACGCCCCTTCGCAGCAAACTCTGTCTGATATGGATGCCTCTATTTCGGATGAAAATTCGGATGACTATGATATGGACTCCTCAGATGATGTTGATGATAAGTCATCTGCAATTGTTAGATCTATTGAAAGCAAGTCCACATCATTAGAAGATTTTCAAGAGGAATTCATAATTGGATACAAGGCCAACAAAGACCGGTTTCATTACTCTCAGACTAGCACACCAAGTTCTAGTCTAGATGCTGACATGGATCCAAAGTCTATTCATGATAGAGAACATATCCGTCAAGTTCTGGAAACTGTTCAAAAATTTATTATGCCAAAACCTACTGCAGTGGATAGAGGAACTTCAATGGAATCAGTTAATCAGGGTTCTGAAACTGTTTCAATTGGTATACAGACAACCACTGATGAAACAAATGACCAAGATTACCAGCATAGGTCCTTGCATGAACAAGAGTCTGATCATCATGTTTTACCATCTTTAACTGCTCGGTATAGAGCACAAAGCATGGACAGCTTTGGACTTGGAAGAGATGCAAGTAGTTTGGAGTTGACGGAAGGTCAGAGAAATTGGTGTACCTTGGGAGAACTTATGGTTGAGACAACCCAGCTTTTGAGACGAATAAATGAACACTTGCCTGAGTTGGATATGAAATCATCTGGTTACAATGTAGATGAAAATCAAACTAGATCTATTCTGACACAGTGGCGCCGCATGAGTAACCAAACAGGCATTTCAATGACAGATGCACAGACAATTGGAGTTCAGACAGACATTGAACCTGAAAGTGGCAAATCAGATAAAGCAACACAAGATGATAAACCAGGTGTTGCTATTGAAATGACTTTAGTAAATAATGATTTACGAATGTCTCAACTGGAAAAGAGTGAAACAGTTATGACTGAAATGATACCAAGTTCATCTGAAGAGAATCCAAATGAAAAATTTCTCTGTACAATTGGGGTTCAAACCGATTCTTTTTGTGGTTCAGATTTTTGTGTTCAAACTGATCACTCTTCTCCATTGTCAGTTGAGCCATGTACCATTAATGAATTGGAAACTGACAACCATAAGAATGGTACTTCTGAACAGGACATTGCTGTTGACACAATAACTACTGAAACTGCATTACCTCTTGCTGCTGATGTAAATACTCAAACCAATACATATTCTGTGGATTATGCAGCTGTACAGTCTATTCCTGGGTTCACAGTTCCAAATACACAGGAAATTGAAGATCTGAGAAAGGAACATGCAAAATTGATGGAAAATCTTCAGAAAGCTTCAAATAAAAGAAATGAAAGAAGAGAAGCCATTAAAGCAAGAAAGCAGACTCCTTTGGAATTTTCTCAGCCAGAAATTGAAGCTAAAATTGAGTTAGGAAGTAATAATGTAAAACCGGTTGTCAGTCAAGCAGCACAGGGAATGCATGAGGACTTTAACTCCGTTCAGGAACTACATAAGCTGGAAAAGAGGCCTAAATTTAATGGACCAAATAAAAATGACCCGGAATCTTCACTTGAAACGTCAAAGTCTACTGAGGAAGCTGAAAAACTGTTGTCAGATGATGATAGGGAAATAAGTATGGAAGATGTAGTTCGTTCAGCGGAAATAAGTATGGAAGATGTTGTTCGTTCAGATGATGATGAAGTCATGAGTGAAGACAATGTGCGTTCTGATGGTGAAGATGCTGAACATTATATTTTAAGTCGTAAAAAGAGTGTAGATTATAATGATGAGATCTTAGAGTCTGAAAAAAGCTTGGGTTCACTTACTCAATTATCAAGTCCTGGAGAATTAACAAAAGAGATATGTGACCAAAATGTACTTGACAACTTGGCTGGAAGCTTTGTGCCATCTACAGGTACATCTAGTCCAGATGAATTTGTTCAAATTAAAATTCAGTTTGATCCAAAAACTGGTTTAGTGGTTCAAAATAAAATGATTAAAGAAGAAAAACCCAGTAAAGGCAAACAAGATGTTGAAAAAATAAAAGAACAAGGTTCTACACATGAGCATAAATGGGCATTGGCCGGAGATGAATTGAGATCGGTTTGGGAAAGAAAACTGGAAATTAAACAAATAGTCGATGAGACCAAAGAGCCTTCTGACCATTCTAAACCTTTCAATGATGATAAATCAGAAGACCTTAAAACAGCATCACTTGAGGATCAACAGCCCCAGTCATTTAATGGTGAGAATAACAAAGTTGTAAGCAGGGATGAAGATGCACTAAGTGTTGATAATGACACAATATCAGATAAAAGTCCATCTTCTCCAGTACGAGAGGATGTAATTGTGCCTGATGTATATTCCAGCATAAAAGATAATCCTAGATTTCCTGAACTTGAAAAAATCATTCCAGCTCAGGAGTCAGGTGCTAAGGACAAGAACATGTCAGAACAAGATCCAAGATCACTCGAGAACAAGGAAGAAAAGCCTTTTATTCGGTGTGAAACCAGTCCCAAATTAAAAACACAGACACCAAGAGATAAACAGGAACCAGTGAGTCCTGAATTGTTCAGTAAAGAAATGACAGGGCCATTTGTCAATGAGCCAGGTCTCCAAGCTCTTGACAAAGAAAACCCAGTTGAAAATGATAATAAAGGTAATGACGGCACTGACGGTGGAGCTAATCCTGAACCAATCCATGAAACTGTTAAACCAAGTAGTGTTACTCCATATGAAACATGTATTCCAACTGGTGATTTAGTTGATAAAATTGAAAAACAGCCAGTCAGTAAAATTCAAAATAAGCCTGGAAATTACTCTAATACGGCATACAGTAATACAAAAGATAAGCCTGTAAGCCAAAGAAATGATGAACCAATCTATGAAACATTCAAACCAATTTATATGCCTAATTGTGAACAAGGTGTTTTTAATAAGGATGACACAGACAAGAGAACTAATGATAAACCAGGAATTAAAAATCCTCATAAGCCAGAGAGCAAACCATCAAATATTCAAGACAGTAGACAGCCAAATAAGTCAGATGATAAAGCCAAAGATAAGACCAACAGTGCACCTCATACTAAAGATTACAGTAAACCTTTTGTAAGTAAAAGTGTTGCTGAACCATATGATGAATTTCAAGATGTTCCTGTATCATCACCAAAGTCAGGAGCAGTGCCAGTTGATGATTCAACACAAATAGATGTAGTTATGTTAGAAACAGAGACCCAAACAGACTTACCTTCCCCTGTCTCAGAGGAATATCCTGATGAAACCTTTGTACCTCTTGAAATAAAAGAAGAATTACACAAATTACAACAAGAACGTCAACACATTATGGATTTGTTAGGTCTGGCTGGGCTTCCAAACAGCCTGACAGTGGAACTGTTGGAAGCAAAACTTAATTATTGCATTGGACAAACTGACATGTTACTTGATAACATAGAAAATTATATACCTTCTGATGAGGAAAATGATGAATTAATTGGAGAAGAGCAAACAACAAAAGATTATATCAAGAAGTACCGTGAAGATTTGAGAAAATCTAAAGACGACATTGATGAATGCAGAAATCAGCTGAACAAAAGATATCCTAAAGCAATTGGCAGGAATAGAACACCATTAAAAAAGACTAATTATTTTAATAATAACCGACAGGCAGAAATAGAATCTTTTAGACTGGAAAGAATGCGAGAGCAGCAGGACTATCAACGGTCCCGCCACGGTATGCCGCACAAAGGAAGAGGAAGCACACCATTGCATGGAAACAGCCCAGCAGTGACCCCTAGGGGCTCGGATCAATCTAGAAGCTCGAGTCCTTCCTTCTCCCCTGGGTACATGACCCCCCGAGAACGCAAGGAGCACCTTGTGGACCTCAGGCGTCAACTGATCAAAGACGTGGTCGAAGATGAGAAGCAACACAGCCGATCTTGCTCACCTGTCATGTTTAAATCCCCGCCTCAAAGGCATCGCAATGTGAGCGAGCGTTCTCAAGGATTTTCTCCGAATGCCCGACTTTCGATTTCAGATGATTCTAAGAGTATTGGGTCCAGTCCAGAGCAGAGTCCATATTGGTTGGTCTACCTTTGTTTTCTGTTTAACTTAAGATAAACTACACTGTCTTGTGTTGCTTTAATATTATGTACAATGTTAAAACTTTATAAACATATCTTTGTATTCTTAAAATTGTTTAACTGGTGTTAAATTTATATAAAAACTTAAAATAAAGGTTTTTGTATTGTTATGTGGTTCCAAAAATATTAGATTTGTATTTTGTTTTAAGCGCAGTTAATCTTTTGTTTAACAGATAATAATTCAAAATGGCAGCATTTAATTAGCTGTTTGCTTGTGGTAGAAATGTTCAACTAATATGTGCCCATTATTCTATTTTTCTGCTTTTTGCACACTCATCTGACCATGGTTAAAATAAAAAAAAATAAAAAAAATATTATTATATATGAGCTGTGCTCTGTGAAAAGGGGGTTTAATGATTGTGCGTAAAGTGTTGTCCCAGATTAGCCTGTGCAGTCCACGCAGCCTAATCAGGGACGACTCTTTCCGCCTAAACTGGATTTAAACAAAAAATACCATATATCATTATTTTTTTCTTGTGATGGCTTGCTCCTATGTTGTGGGCCCAAATTCTGACAAACAATTAATCAATATGTTGTAGCTTTACTGGCCATTGATAAAAACTGTCATGTCAATATGTTGCATATTTTGTTCTTCCAGGAGTAAAAGAAGCGTAACATCCCCTAAAGTACCAAAGTCATCGCCCAGACGTCCTGGAAGTGTTCCATCCAACACCTTATCACCGCAGAACTATTATACCTCAGTAAGTGAGAGAATGGGAGAATGTATCATTGTTTTTGTGTACAATTATATCAGGCTTGTTCTTGGAAAACTGAGCTTTATGCATGTGGGTATAGTGTCGTCCCCAAATAAGCCTGTACGGATTGGGATGACACTTTGCTTTTATGGCAAATTTGTTTAGGGGAAGTCTCTTCTCAACAAGAACTTTTCAGACAGAAAGTTTTATCCCTGATGCCACTTTACGGACCACAGGCTTGTCTGAGACGCCACTTTAGACACATGCAATCAAGCATTAAACCCAGTTTTCCCAGAACGTGTCTCATTTCTACTTAAGTTTTGGTCAATACCTGCACTGCTTGGAATATCATCAACATTTTAAAATATTTAACCCTTTACCACTTAGATATGTATTTTGTAGTTCTTTAGAAAGTTAAATTTAATCAAAGACCTTTCTTTCTAGATTCGAGTTTTTAAGGTTTCATTTCCAACCCTTAGATACTGATGAGCAGCAAACAGCATAAAACCTGAACAGACTGTGAGTTACTTGCAGGCTGTTCTGGTTTTATGCTGTTTGCACTTAGCCATTTTCACTTGGCTTCTGAGTGGAAAAGGGTTAATGAAGGCTGCATTAGATGGTCACTATAAAATGTAATCATGCAAACGTTCAAGTCCAAATTTGTATCATGGGAGTAAATTTAAGAATCAGCATATTAAGAAATGAACTATACTTATGACTTTCTATGAATTATATATTTGGAAGTAGAATGAGTGTCATTTGCTGTGATACGCTAATTTGATGACTTGTATCTTATATTTCTCAAATAAACGCGCTGGGGAATTACATTTTCCCAAGGGGGTGAGGGGGAATGTTATATTGTATGATGAATTTGCTGATCTTTCTGTAAGTTTGTAGCAAAGGTAATATGTTCACTGAAAAACAACTGAACCATGTTCTTTTTAAATTTACCTTGTTTAGTTCTAATATTTTCCTTGTATAGCACTAATCTAAACATTGTTTTTAACATTTTCTGAAATATTGTTTGTCAACCAGTTAAAAAATTCTCCATTTTCTGGACAACTAAACCAATGCAAATTTCTACAGAAGTGAACTGCAGATTCTATTTGTTTTTGTTCTCATCCATAATCCCCTATTTAGCAGTCAACCTAAGTTATGAGGTGCCAGATCAAAGTTGTTGTATGTTCTATGTACGAATGTGAACTATTTCTATGAATTATAATATGCCAGTGTTTTATTGTCTAAATTTACAAGAATTTTGTAACTTTTTATTGAAATATCAGCTAGTGTTTATGGAGATATTAATGTTTATATCAAAATATTAAACAAAGAAAACACAACAAAAAATATTCCTTACAAACCTCAACTCAGTTGTAATAAGTAAATGAAACTTTTACATGAAGGGGGCCGGGCAGTTTTCCTTATATGGCAAAAGTAAAATTATAGAAGTCGGATTCATTGTCCAATCTTCATGAAAAAATTTCAGAACATTTCATGTAATGAAATTTCATTTTTAGCTCATCTATTTTTTTTTTTTAAATTATGAGCTATTGTCATCACCTTGGCGTCGGCATTGTCGTCGGCGTTGGCGTCTGCGTCGGCGTCTGCGTCGGGGTTGGCGATGGCGTCCGGTTAAGTTTTGCGTTTAGGTCCACTTTTCTCAGAATGTATCAATGGTATTGCATTCAAACTTGGTACACTTACTTACTATCATGAGGGGACTGGGGAGGCAAAGTTAGATAACTCTGGCGTGCATTTTGACAGAATTATGTGCCCTTTTTATACTTAGAAAATTGAAAATTTGGTTAAGTTTTGTGTTAAGGTCCACTTTATTCCTACAGTATCAAAGCTATTGCTTTCATACTTGCAACACTTATTAACTATCATAAGGGGACTGTGCAGGCAAAGTTATGTAACTCGGACTGGCATTTGGACGGAATTATGGGCCCTTTATACTTAGAAAATTGAAAATTTGGTTAAGTTTTGTGTTTTGGTTCACTTTACCCCTAAAGTATCATAGATATTGCTTTCATACTTGGAACACTCGCAAACTATCATAAGGGTACAGTAAAAGGACAAGTTGCATAACTCTGGTTGTCATTTTTACGGAATAATGGCCCTTTTTTGAATTAGTAACTTTGAATATATGGTAAAATTTTGTGTTTCGATCCACTTTACTTCTAAAGTATCAAGGCTATTGCTTTCAAACTTCAAATACTTTCATGCTATCATGAGGTTACTGTACCTGGCAAGTTGAATTTTACCTTGACCTTTGAATGACCTTGACTCTCAAGGTCAAATTATTAAATTTTGCTAAAACTGCCATAACTTCTTTATTTATGATTAGATTTGATTGATACTTTGACAAAACTACTCTTACCTGACATACCACAATAGACTCTACCCAAACCATCCCCGTGCCATCCCCCACCTCCCCCCCCCCCCCCCGAATCCCCCCCCCCCCCCCCTAAATTTTTTTTTTTTTTTTTTTTTTTTTTTAAGATCATCTTACAAATGACCACCACACCCTCACACTTTACCCCCCACCCCCACCCCAATTATTTTTTTTTAAACGGTTAAAAAACAAATATTTATTTTTATTATTTTATTTTTGAAATACCTTCCAACCATCGCACCCAAGAATCCCCCCACCCCCGAATATATTTTTTTTTTGCATTTTTTTTCCCGCATTTTTGGAAGATAATGAAATAAATGTCCACACCCCCACACAATACACCCCTCTTCACTCCATCCCTCCCTCCTTTGTGATTGAAATTGAGAGTCCCTTCACCTTTAAAAAGAAAATAGATGAGTGGTCTGCACCCGCAAGGTGGTGCTTTTGTTGACTTATTGCCCTTGACTATACTGACAAATGGAGCGGGGATATTAGTTTCATTTGTGGAAATGCTCAAGTTGATTTTGTTTTTTGATATTTGTGAAACCATTTGTATTATTTGCACACAAAATTTTGTGGATATCTGTTGGTTCTCTCAAACACAAAATCAAATATCCAGTTACCTTTTAAGTCTTAAGAGACTGTCAACCGCGATTGATGAATTGATATTTTAATCAATATACTAATACTTGTAAAAAAATACAGTATTTTAAAACTTTTCTTTTTTTGTCAATCGTGGTTGACGGTCCCTTTAAGTCTTATATCTGACACTAATTATTATAAAAAGCCACCAATTTTAGCTCCAACAAAAATGCCAGATTTTATAAATCCTCGAAATTTATGTCAAGGAAAATAAGTGAACACAGAGTTATTGAAATGTTTCTACTCTTCCAGCCATTGTCCTTGAACCTGGAGGGTCTTGAAGACGATGAATCCAGCCCCTACAGTCCATACTCTGCGTACGCCCGGGAACACCTCATTCCGAACCAACGGACCTCTCCCGTACCCAGTGTGTTGAGGGGCACATACGAACTTTACGAGAGCCCACGGGACCATTCTGACAGCAGCGAGTCACAGCTGAGTCCTGATAGGGGTCCGCTTGATGAAGATAAGGTTCGGCGTCTCAGACCGATCCAAGCTTCAGACATTAAAGCAAAGATACACCGACAGATCCGTTGATAAGATGGGGGGGTTGTTTGTTAGAAATTGAAGAGGATCTTTTCTGTGTGGGTATCACAGAGTGTTTCAGTACCACCAGATTATCTCCAAATACATACAAGCTGCGTTTTTGAAAAACTGACCTTAATGCATGTGCAAAAAGTGTCGTCCCAGTTTAGCCTGTGCATTAAGCCTAATGTGGGACTACACTTTTCGCTTCAACTGGATTTCTTTTAAGAAGACACTTCTTTTTAATGAAAAAGTAAAACTTGAGATAGTGGTTGGTATGCGTTGCCATAGAAACAATAGAATTTGTAAATACCTGGCAGGCATATTTTTCTTACTGTGATATTAATGGCTGAGCAGACCTCAGGTTGTCAAATGGGGAACTTTTATATAAGCGTGCCACAAAATACTAGTACATGTAGTAAATAACAACTGTGTATATAAGAGTGCTTTTTCTTCATATAAACTTGTAAAGAAGCTTTTTGTGATAAAAACAGAACTGACAACTTGACATTGGCATGTTTTATCAGGTTTTATTGATATTTAATGATGTTGGTTTTAATGGAAACTGTTTTATAGATTTAACATCAAAGTTATCATGACGGATGTTTTGACAAAAAAATGTGTAAATGGCATAATTATACCATTCATTGTGTGCATAGATTTGGCTCAATAAAAATACTGTTATGTATACCTTAAACAAGTAGTTTTTGTTACTAAAGCATGTTGCTAATAAACAAAACAAATGAATGAATCTTATGACATCATGACGAGAATTATGCATTGTTTTTCTCTGGTTTGATATTTATTCACGTTTTTATCACTTGTTTTCTCATTGCCATAATCATAAAATATCAAGCATCAAGCATAAAATATATTGGATTCAATCTTTTTTTAAGTATATTTATTGTTACTGTAATTTCAAACACTTCTACATTGTGTATGTGTTTTATGTCATTGACAAACCCTTTATAATTAAATATTATATTTTACCCGTCCCACAAGTTATAACTGTCTCATTTAAAATATTGTTGTTTGCAGTTTACTGGTATCTTGATATTTATGTATATTTGTATACATCTTTATAACAAATGAAAAAAGTCTTCAAAAGGTTTGCCATCTATGTTTGCTCTTTGTCTGATTTCAAGGCATTCTGCAATTTTGTACTGTTTATCTTGAAGGTTATTTTCTATCCACATTATTTTATAGTTGTACACTAAGCTGTCAAATGATATTTTACTTGCTTTTCCGTCCAATAATACCATGCTCTAATACATGACTTATACCGGTTGCATTGCTCACAATTTCAGCTGATTTGTTGTATTATATATATGTTATTGATTATTGTTAAGATATTTACTGATATGTTGAATAATATATAGTTATGCGCTTTTTGTTCATGTATCTGTTAGATGAGTGCTTTTTCAAGAACCTGACATACTTTAGTTGAAATGAGATTTTTTTCCTATTGGCTCTATGCTAACTAAATATTGCTTATGGCTTTATGCTAACTAAATATTGCTTATGGCTCTATGCTAACTATATATTGCTTATGGCTTTATGCTAACTAAATATTACATAACTAGACAGAGATCCAGCTTCTAGTTAAGCTCCAAAAGAGGTGCCAGTATTTTCAACTCACCTGATCACATAGTGCTCATGGCCAGACACTTGTGGTCAGTCTTGTGTCATGTTTGTGCGTCTTTTTGTGTGTCATCATCATTTAGGTGCCACATTTATTACCCAATCTTGATGAAACTTGATCAGAATGTTAATCTTCTCAATATCATGGTTGCATTTAAATCTGGGTCATGTTCATTCAAACACAAGGTTATCAGTTCAGATTTTTGAAAACACTTTTAAGCACTCATAATGCAACATTTACATTGCAATTTTGCTTAAACTTTCAGAATATTTATCCTGACAATTTGTAGGCAATGTGTAGGGCAAACTGGAAAACGATCATGTGTATCCTAAAACTAGGTCACCAGGTCAAATCTTAGAAAAAAACATGTTTTCACTCTAAAGGCAACATTTGTGGCTCAATCTTGATGAAACTTATTAAGAATGTTAATCTTAATAATATGCAGGTTGAATATGGGCAACCTAGCTGTGTCCTAAATTAGGTCACCAGGTAAAATCTTTGAAAACCCCATGTAACCACTCAAGATGCCACAGTTATAACTCAACCATGATAAAGCATGGTCAGAATGTTTATCTTGATAATGTCAATTTCATGTCAAATGGGGCCAAAACTAGGGAACCATGTCAAGTCATGTACATATAAAGCAGGAGAGCACTTCACCGCCCTCTTTTTGTTTTTAGCTCACCTGAGCACAACACGCTCATGGTGAGCTTTTGTGATCGCCTTTTGTTTGTCGTCCGTCGTGCGTCGTCAACATTTTGCCTTGTGAACACTCTAGAGGCCACATTTATTGTCTGATCTTCATGAAATTTGGTCAGAACATTTGTCCCATTGATACCTCGACTGAGTTTGAAACTGGGTCATGCTGGGTCAAAAACTAGGTCACTAGGTCAAAAAAAGGAAAAACCTTGTGTACACTGTAGAAGTCACATTTGATGCCCAATCTTCATGTTACTTTGTCAAAATGTTTGTCTAAATGATATGTTGGTTGAGTTCAAAAATGGTTCCGGTCCGTTGAAAAACATGGCCGCCAGGGGGCAGGTCAGTATTCCTTATATGGCTATAGAGAAACCTTGTGAACACTCTAGAAGTCACAATTTTTGCCCAATCATCATGAAACTTGGTTAAAACATTGGTTTCATTGATATCTAGCACGAGTTCGAAAATGGTCCAGATCGGTGAAAAAACATGGCCGCCAGGGGGCAGGGCAGTTTTCTCGATATGTATATACTGAAAACATGTGAACACTTTAGAAGTCACATTTTTGGTCCAATCTTCATGAAATTTGGTCAGAACATGTGTTTTCTGGATATGACAGTTCAGTTCGAAAATGGTTCGGATTGGTAAAAAAACATGGCAGCTGGGGGTCATTTTCCTTATATTTATATAGTAAAAACAGCTTGTGAACACTCTAGTTTAGCATGTCAAGGGAAGTAACTGCAAAATGGCTTTTGAAAAATTATGTTGAATTGACAGAGTTGTCTCCCTTTTTAAAATATTTTTTAAGCACAAGAAGATTAAGTGGAATTAATTATAAATGATAGTTTTACATTCTGGAAGATAGCAAACTTTTGAATATGTTTTTTATTGTTTGATGATTCTGTACAATATGGCATTCTTTTGTCAAACGATTAAAGCGAGACTATACGATTTTTATATGTGTTAAATTGTAACATATTGATAAATACATGTTACAATAACACAAAATAGGCAAGACATTGAAGACAAATTTCATAAAATGCAGCAAAGACAAATTAGCGCCTCGAGCCGATGGTGACGAAGATATTTCGTACATATTTTCCTACAATAACCGAAGAATTCGTCTTTTTATTAGGATCGGAGTTAGTGTTTGTGTGTTGTATGAATAGACATCGCTGCAGAAATTTAAAAACAACCATTAAACTAAATTAAGATTCACATTGTACATGCATGATATACATTTTGGTGAATTTGACTGTGCAGACATTTTCGATTTCAGAATTAAATATCTGGCTTATTTCGCATTTTTCGACACATGTTCTTTTTAACTTTTATTTTAATTTATATTGAAATGTATGACCTTGTTAACACTCTAGAGGTAACATTTATTTTCCGATCATCATGAAACTTGGTCTGAAGATTTTCCCAATGATATTTTTTGGATGAGTTTGAAAATGGTTTTTGTTGCTTTAAAAACATGGCCACCAGGGGCGGGGCATTTTTCCTTATATGGCTATATATGGCTTTAGTAAAACCTTGTTAACACTCTAGAGGCCACATTTATTGTTCAATCTTCATGAAATTTGGTCAGAAGATTGGTCTCAATGATATCTTGGATGAGTTCGAAAATAATTATGTTTGCTTGAAAAACATGGCTTCCAAGGGGCGGGGCATTTTTCCTTATACGGCTATAGTAAAATCTTGCTAACGCTCTAGAGGCCACATTTACTGTCCGATCTTCATGAAACTTGGTCAGAAGATTCATCCCGATAATATCTTGGAAGCGTTTCAAAATGATGCCGGTTGGTTGAAAAACATGGCTTCCAGAGGGAGGGGCATTTTTCCTTATATGGCTATAGTAAAACCTTGTTTACACTCTAGAGGTTACATTTATTTTTTTATCTTTGATCATGAAACTTGGTCAGAAGATTTGTCCCAATAATATCTTGTTATCTCAGGTGAGGGACTTTGGGCCTTTCAGCCCCTCTTGTATTTTATATTTTTGGTTCTAGTAAAAAATTGTCAGGTACAATTTAATATCTATATTTGTACTAATAGATGTAAACATGTAGTGCGCTAGTGTCCATATTTAACTAACATTGTGATTACAGCTATGTCACATAAAGGCTTAATGCATTTGTTTATTTATCAATGCTCTGAATCTAAAATTGCTCACAACTAATTGGAAATCACTTCATCATTTAAACAATTTGGATGGCTTGCAGAGTTTATTTATTTTCACATGACAAACTAATGTTAAAGCATCTCCTTTTGGTATGTGAACAAGGCGTCATTGACATGTATAGACCATTGTTACTTTTGCTAGAATTAGTATATAATCAATATAGATCCTTGACAAAGCCAATATCTCTGGCCTAATAGTTGCAAATTGATACCTAACAGCTAGTAAAAGTGTTTACTTGATGTAACTGGAAGACCCAATATAAGATAAATGCCAATAAAATGTTAAATAACACACAAAGCCATTGACCATGATATTTTTGTAAAATAATTTAGCTCCAACTTAAAGGATTCAATATCTAAGTACAGTATACATTTTATTTGCATTCTTATGAGTAATCAGTTATTGTTCATTTTCTTGAAATCCAGTGAGAGCTAATTTGCAACACCTTACACAAAAAATCTGATGATATAACATAAGACAATGGCTTTCACACTGAACAGAGTGAGTTTTGAACATTTCTCGAATATATGAATTAAGGTAATATGTTCTTTTGGAGATTTGTTGATGGCACAGTTGGCACTTTGTTATGTTTGTTTGTCAAATCTTGAACAATAATTATTTATATTGTACCGGCTGACCAATATGCATACAATAATATGCTATACAATAACATGTGATGTTTTGTGCAGCTATATAATGGTATTTTCCACTGTTTTACTGACTGTATATTTGCATCTTATATATTTTTGAAGATGTTCAATTTAACAGTACATGTGAGACGTGTTGTACATTTTGTTAAGAATAATTTATATTTTTATAACAATTATAAACGTTTCATAAAACTTAAGAGTTGCCTCGTTGTTTGCAAACAAAAGCGCTTAGCATAATAAGTTTCCTTACTTCACAGCAATTTGTGGACTCCATACTGCACAGCAATGTGTGTCCAAACCTCACTGCAATTTGTGTTTCTTACTTCTCAGCAATTTGTGTTCACACTTCTCAGCAATATGTGTTCATGCGTCTCAGCAGTTTGTGTTCATACTTCTCAGAAATTCGTGTTCATACTTCTCAGCAGTTTGCGTCTATGCTTCACAAAATGCGTCTATACTTCACAAAAAGATGTGTTCATAATCACACAAATTAGCCTCCATACATAACAGCCATTTTTGTCCATATATCACAGCAATGTGTGTCCATACTTAAAACAATCTTTGTGTCCATTCTTCACAGAAATTTGTGTCTATACTTCACAGAAGTGGGTATTCATAATCTCACAAATTAGTCTCAAAACATAACATCCATTTTGTACTTCACGGCAATTTTTGTGTCCATTCTTCACAGCAATTTGTTTCCATACTTTAAGGCAAATTTGTGTCCATTCTTCACAGCAATTTGTGTCCATACTTCACAGCAAGTTTTGTTTCCATTCTTCACAGCAATTTGTGTCCATACTTCACTCCAATTTGTATCAATACTTCTCAGAAATGTGTGTCTATACTTTACTGCAATTTGTGCCCATACTTCACAGACATAGGTGTCTATACTTCACAGTAATTTGTGTCAATACTTAAAAGAAATGTGTGTCAATACTTCACAGAAATGTGTGTCTATACTTTACTGCAATTTGTGTCCATACTTCACCGAAATGTGTGTCTATACTTCACAGCAATGTGCATCAATACTTCTCAAAAATGTGTGTCCATAATTCACTGCAATGTGTGCCCATACTTCACAGAAATGTGTGTCTATACTTCACAGCAATTTGTGCCCATACTTCATAGAAATGTGTGTCTATACTTCACAGCAATTTGTATCAATACTTCTCAGAAATGTGTGTCTATACTTTACAGCAATTTGTGTCAATACTTCACAGAAATGTGTGTCTATACTTCACAGCAATTTGTGTCAATACTTCACAGAAATGTGTGTCTATACTTTACAGCAATTTGTGTCAATACTTCACAGAAATGTGTGTCTATACTTCACAGCAATGTGTGTCAATACTTCCCAGAAATGTGTGTCTATACTTCACTGCAATTTGTGTCAATACTTCACAGAAATGTGTGTCTATACTTCACAGCAATGTGTGTCTATACTTCACAGAAATGTGTGTCTATACTTCACAGCAAGTTGTATCAATACTTCTCAGAAATGTGTGTCTATACTTCACTGCAATTTGTGCCCATACTCCACAGAATTTTGTGTGTATACTTCACAGCAATGTGTGTCAATACTTCACAGTAATTTGTGTCAATACTTCACAGAAGTGTGTGTTTATACTTCACAGCAATTTGTATCAATACTTCTCAGAAATGTGTGTCTATACTTCACTGCAATTTGTGCCCATACGCCAATGAAATGTGTGTCTATACTTCACTGCAATTTTTGCCCATACTTCTCAGAAATGTGTGTCTATACTTCACAGCAATTTGTATCAATACTTCTCATAAATGTGTCGATACTTCATTGCAATTTGTGTCAATACTTCACAGAAATGTTTGTCTAAACTTCACAGCAAATTTGTATCAATACTTCTCAAAAATGTGTGTCTATACTTCACTGCAATTTGTGCACATACTTCTCAGAAATGTGTGTCTATACTTCACTGCAATGTGTGTCCATACTTCTCAAAAATGTGTGTCTATACTTCACAGCAAATTGTGTCCATACTTCACAGAAATGTGTGTAAATACTTCACGGCAATGTGTATCACTACTTCACTGCAATTTGTGCCTATACTTCACAGCAATGTGTGTCAATACTTCTCAGAAATGTGTGTCTATACTTTACAGCAATTTGTGTCAATACTTCACAACAATTTGTGTCCATAATTTTAAGCAATTTATTCCCATACTTCACAGTAATGTTTGTGCCCATTCTTCACAGCAATGTGTGTCCATTCTTTACAGCAATTTGTGTCCATTCTTCACAGCAATATGACTGTCACACCAATTGATTTATTCTGTTAAGTATATACACAAATTGCTGTGAAGAATTGATCTGCAACGTGGACACAAATTGTTGTGAAGTACGGACATAAATAACTGTGAAGTATGGACACAAATTGCTGTGACTTATGGACACAAATTGATGTGAAGTTTGGAATCATGGCTGTGAAGTAAAGACACACATTTCTGTGAAGTTTTGGCACAAATTGATTTGACCTATGGACACAAGTTGTTGTGAAGTTTGCCTCCTAGCAATATGTGTCCATACTTCACAGCTATTTGTGTCCATGCTGCACAGCAATTGGTTTCCATACTTAACGGCAATTTCTGATCATACCTCACGGTAAGTTGTGTCCATACTTCCAAGTAATTTTTCTCCATACTTTCCAGCAATATGTGTCCATTCTTCACAGCAATTTTCATCCATACTTCACAGAAATTTGCATCCATACTTCATAGCAATTAGTTTCTATACTTCACAGCAATTTTCGTTATGTAAATCTCATAATTAAATAACTTCACACAAGTGATCAGCATTATGAGAAATAATTGCTATGAAGTATGGTTACAAATTTCTTTGTAGTGTCTCTCAAGCCTTTTGTTAGAGATAAAATTATTTCATGCTGAACACACAGGTATATAGCATCGTGGCAAAACGCACTGTCGGATCCCTTATCATATGCTATACTTTCCAAAATTAGAAAGTCATGTGAATAACATATCAATGCAAATGTGAAAACTATTTGTAGATTGCACGTTTTTTATTTCGAAAAGTTTAATGCCTACCGGCGGGACATTTTCTATTCAAATTCATTGGACGCTTACAAAGGTAAGCTAAGGTGAAAAGCTGGGTTAAACAGCTAAGCCGAAACATGAAAGCCCATTCTTAGGGTACAAGATCAACGATGTTCACTGGGGTTTAAACACGAGCTTGACAGAATGTAAACACGCCGTTAAGAACTTGATTTTTGCAAATATCTCAACCTATAGAAATACATTAGCAAAAATTTTATGCGTTAAACATCGTTTTTTGCGAAGAACTCAGGTTTATGAAATAAAGAATTTCTGATGTATTTCATATTGATATGAGAAGCAAAATAAACTGTCTTTTATGCAATAGTTGAAATTCTTAAGACAAATTGTTTGAAAAAGTTATTTGAAAAAAAAGCACCACATACCGGTGTGTTTACGTCCATTGTGAACCCCTAAAGTCACGTGATCCTGCACCCTGATTCTCTGACCAGTAAGTCACACGAATTTACAAAATACGCACTCATGCACGTAAGTTTGGTCGGCGTGGCGGTCCTTATCAATGTACGGATGGATGATTGGATGAATGAATGGAATGCGTGAATGAAATTACGAACAAAGAATGAATGTTTGAATTAATTTATTGGTGAATGGATGAATTAATAAACGAACAAACAAACGAAAGATTAATTACCGTCTTTTTAATACTAGATTGTCATAACACTATAATGCACCAACCCAGACTTGCCCTCCCCCCCCCCCTCCTTGAAGACAGGCACTTCTGGATCCGTTATGGTAAGTGAGGGCATCGTATACGGCTAAAACGGGTCTCAAATGTTTAAAATAAGTAATAATAAAAACATTTAATAACGAGCTTTCGTTATTACGATACATATTTTACTGTATGCTCAATCAGAAATATAGGCTTTATTCTGTAATTATAATAAGCATAAGAGGAAGTAAAATAACATGCATTAAAATATTGCTTAAATAATGAAGAATATATAATATTTATCAACTATGTGAATATTAAAACAACATTACTACGATATAGTCCTTTTTTAATCATCATTTTGTGTTAAGAACGAAAAACAGGCACACACACAAATCTACCTATATTATAGCGTCTCTTACTTCACGAGGAAGAAAACGCATGAACTTGTTAAAATTGCCTCTAAATGTCATTTAAGTTTAAGTCGATGGAAATTTGATGGACATAAATTCCCCATATGTTTGCCCAAAATATTTCCATTTTCGGCTTAGAATATTGTAATATAATCAAATCATACCTCGACGTATATTCGTTTGGTGCATCTATTCTATTTATTTGGAAAGAACTCAATTGTTAAACGGATCAAGAAGACAATTATACAATTGCAATTGAGTCGCAATCTGCACAGGCTAATCAGGGACGACAATTTTTCGGCGTATCTGTATAAGCCAGCTTTTCACCTTACCTGACCTTAGTAAGTATCCAATAAAATTCAAATAAAATTTCCCGCGGCTAGATACGAATGAATACACTTCATTTATTCAATTGGCTGATTTGAACATACCACCAGAACATTGGAAACATGGACGCGTCTTTGTAACACTGTTTTACTGCATGGAACAATGTTATCTCTAATGAAAAGGCTTGATAGATAGAACAGTTTTACACTCAACTCTCGACATCAATGCAGTTTGTGCGTGCACCTTTTATTTTCAGAAGATTGCCAGCGCCCGTATCAGGGTCACTTCGCGGTCAGTGAAATAACCGTTATATAATATAGACGCTATCGCGTGAACTAGGTGAAGTGTTTATCTGGAAAACTTGTGGTCAGCAGCAATAAATCACTTTCTCGGGTTAACCTTCTCAAAGGGTCAATCTCAACATGTTATCTCATTAACAGCTCCAGACCATTATTGTATTGCTGATAAGGGCTGAAGTCTATCTGACTCATGAATCTGGCATATAACCTGGACTGTGGAATTTTCTTTCAGAATTTGTTAAATGAAAATATTCAGCGATTTAATTATGGTATGTCAATACTAGATTCGCAATGTGTTTTCAACAATAAAATGATAAATAATTTTTTTGATTAATTTAACAATATAAAGAAGTGAAACTCCAGCTGCTGGAGCAGTATTGAATTATTATCATAACCAATCAGTTGGTCCTTTATTTAAGGCAAGTGACCAATTGCCCAAACAGTACAAAACAGCACAATACAAAACAACATAAACACAAATAAGAATAAAGCTGGGGTCACCGCCTTGGAACGGTCAATGCAAAGCATTGGGGGTTTAAACCGGTTTTAGAGCGCTCAACCTCACACTTGGCCCAGCAATATTCATGTTACATTTAATTGTAAATAAAAATTAACATCATAGCACCAAGAATTATTCCACCATATTGACTGACGTATTAAGCATGCGCGCGATGATTCTCGATACTGTTAATATTCGACAAACCACTAAAACAGGTTTGTTCGAAGAACGCGCGTATGAATATTTTAAAATATGTACGGATACTTCGCGTGTGGCCGGTTGACTTAATGTTTTAATTTCACGTCCATTCTTCTTTTGGTTTTCTGTTTTGTATAGGTTTATGACCAGCAATATGTAAATAAGCCGCGAAAACTCCGCGTAACATCCCGTACTGCGTGTCATGCAGATAAGAACTGCACAAAAAAAGACATTCGCTATCTTTGATCTCATTCATTGAACTCTTTACCTTTCACCAAATCCAACCACAATCAACGCCGTATATCTGTTTTAAAGATATTTCTTGTTCCGCCTAAACTGGATTTTCGCTAAGAAAAGACTTCCTTTAAACAACGAATACAATAACAGCGGCGAGTGTCTTCCCTGATTAGCCTAGCGGGCCGCACAGGCCAGTCTGAGATGACACTCTTCATACATGCATTTAGCCCGGTTTTCCGAGAGCGAGGCTGATATGCGAAAGAAACTTGATCAGCCATTAACTCTGCTAAGAGTTAGTTTCAGACTTAAATTAATGGCTTGTGTGTTCTTGTCTGACTGAAACTCCGTCTTGTACATAGTGATATACTAACGAGAAGCTATAATGATTCGGTCTACAGGTCAAAGTTGAAGCCAATATAACAAACGATGGCAGGAAAGTATAACATGCGCTTAGTTTGTACTCAGCATCCAAGAAATGTTTTAAAATCTCTTTGATGGCAATTCCATGCGCACAATTTTAGGTGCGTGTCAAGTTTAATTTCTTAAAGGTGGAAACTGCAATTTGCCTGTCAGATATACGCACGGGGCACATATGCGTACCTTAGTACATTTTTTACCGCACATGCTTGCAAATGCTGTAAAAAGGGGAAAGTCATATTAAAATGTAAAAAATTGGAAAACGTTGTTAGTTCGGACATACACTAAATGCACTTCTACAAAAACACGTACGTGTTAAATAACTTTTCGAATATTTTCTGCGCAATGTAATTAAGTAATATTTTAATATCTAATGGAAATGTTATTCCTTTACATGCATCCATAGTACGATGATTATCAATAAACAACCAAAATCGGTCTTAGAAAACCACAACATAACACAGTCTAACAATATTTTACTTGCAGAGAAAATATTTAATATTTGAACTTTCACGTAATAAGTGAGTAATATATATGTTAACTCAAGGCTTTAATGACAGGTTGACATATTCATGATCATTCATCTCGTCGAGAACCCCAATCGTGATACAATCGTTATACATCGCCTGTATCTGGAACCTCCGGATTATGATAGATTTGAGCATTGATCTGGGAAAACGGGTTTTAATGCATGTGCGTTAAGTGTCGTCCCAGATTAGCCTGTGGAGAGTGCACAGGCAGATCAGGGACGACAATTTAAACTGTGATTGGGATATTCGTCTATAGGAAGTCTGTCTCAGCGAGTATCCAGCAGATGTGGAAAGTGTCGTCCCTGATTAGCCTATGCGGACTGCACGGGCTAATCTGGAACAATACATGCATTTAGCCCCTTTTTCCCAGAGTGAGGCTCATGTATGCAATCATTTGCCTGGTGCGATAACCCATGATATCTGAATGCTGGTGGAATGTTAATCCATTCCCGTGAACAGACTCATTTAAGTTCCCTATGGTTACAATAATTATAAATCATATTTGGATATGGTGATTTTGGTGCTGCAATAGCGTTCGTTATAGGCGATTTGATACGTGCTTAATGCATGTCTTGCACGTGCGCTTCGAGCTTGTGTTTAAGTACATCGCTGCTTCAATGGTCGACCTGCCTGCACTCGTCCTCTTGTAAACCGAAGCGTTTTGATGAATCATTTTAATAAATATGTCTTTTCGATCACATTGTCATAATAAAATAGTATTTTGCAAAAGAAAATTAATAATATTTGAATACTTCCATTTGCACGTGCCGCACGAGCAAACCACATCTGTATTATGTACGTAAGTGTCAGAGTGTTACGGAAGAATGATTCCAATGCAACTTTGTGGTAAATCGTCTCAAAATGCAACATATGAAATCTCAAATTGATATCTCGAGTCGTTTTTGAGAAAATATAATATATAACTAATGTTGTGTTAGAAGTGCTTTTAAGTGTATAGATTGAATGGTTAATTATAATCCCGTTACTTACATACAACCCAAGTTTTTTCTCGTTGTTATATTGTGTTTTTAAATTCCGTATGAAATTATATAACAAACTTGTCCATCAGCACACATATTTAATGCGTTAGTTATACTAGTATTTATATACGGAAAACACAGGACAACTCTTCGGCAGGTAAAATTGTCACGCACAGATTATTGCGAGTGACTTAGTCTGCTTATCAAGGACGACACTTTTCGGCTAGACTGGATTTCCGTATACATAAGAGACTGACTTTACGACGAGAAAATCCATTGAAGTGAACAGTGACGTTCCTGATTAGCCTGTGCTCTCGGACGACTCTTTACGGATATGGATTAAGCCTAGTTTTCCCAGAACGATAGCCATAATTTACATCCGCGTTCCGATTACAACAATGTTTTGAAAAAGACATTACATTTCGAATCTATTTATTTACTTGTCATTAATTGCTAGCGGATGGAACATTATTATGCAAATGCTGCATACACAAGGAAATTAAGTCGATGTTTGTTTAACAACTTGTTGAGGCTGAAATTTGGCTACTACTTTTTTTCGGCGTAAGCTGCATAAGCCAGCTTTTCACCTTAGCCTGACCTTTGTAAGTGTCTTCGGCGTAAGCTGCATAAGCCAGCTTTTCACCTTAGCCTGACCTTTGTAAGTGTCCAATAAAATTCCAATAAAATTTCCCGCGGCTAGGTACGAATGAATACACTTCATTTATTCCATTGGCTGATTTGAGTATACCACCAGAACATTGGAAACATATCCGCGTCTTTGTAACACTGTTTTACTGTATGAAACAATTTTATCTCGAATGAAAAGGCTTAATAGATAGAACAGTTTTACACTCAATTCTCGACATCAATACAGTTTGTGCGTACACCTTTTATTTTCAGAGTATTACCAGCGCAAGAGCGTTTATACTTAAAAGGCTATGTTCTCATATTTAGTACTTACTTCCTTATTCCTGTCAACATGTTAACATGTAAAAGTATAAAGAGCAGCGGAAGCGAGGCCTCACTTTAAAGCATTGCATTTCAACCCGCGAGGTATATCGGGTCAATTCGCGGACATTCAGAGTTTATATACAGGTCATCACCGGAGTTGGCGGCCAGTAAAATAATCGTTATATAATAAAGACGCTATCCGTGAACTAGGTGACCTGGAATTTTCTTTAGACCAGAAATATGTTAAATGAAGATATTCAGCAATATAATTATGGTATGTAAATAATAGATTCTTAATGTGTTTTCAACAATACAATGATAAATATTATTGTTGATAAATTTAACAATAATTATTCGTCCATATTGCCTAATGTATTAAAGTGATATTATGAGCATGTAACAGTTTATAGGTGTCTATCGCAACCGTTGATTATTTTTGATGTTTCTACTTCATATACACTTATATTAATTAATGCAGCATCATCATACTAAAACAATATACCAGAAAGAGAAAAATAATGCATTTGAATATCAACCGTACTTTCGTTTGATAACTGATCATGCGTTTACGAGTTGAACCTAAATTTAGTTTTAGTGCAGATTTGTTCATACGACATAAAGACACGAAATTGTTTTACGGATCATTTCAGCTTACAGGACTGGGTGGGTCACGTAAGAATATCGAATATAAAATATATTTTTATAAACAACTGGTAGCAAGGTGAGTTGCAGATAATTAATCAGTAACCACATTTTAACTAACTATTTTGACCTGTTAATTCTTTTCAGCTCAATTCAACAGTGCAAAATGCCCATAATATCACTTTAAGCATTAGCACGATGATAATTGATACTGTTAATAATCGAATCAAATAGCAATGCCCGACAAACCACTAAAACAGGTTTGTTCGAAGAACGCGCCTATAAATACGGATACTTCTCGTGTGGCCGGTTGACTCATATGTTTAAATTTCACTTCCATTCTTCTTTTGGTTTTCTGTTTTGTATCTATAGGTTTATGACCAGCAATATGTTATAATGTAAAATAAGCCGCGAAAACTCCCCGTAACATCCCGTACTGCGTGTGATGCAGCTAAGAACTGCACAGAAAAAGACATTCGCTATACTTGATCTCATTCATTAAACTATTTACGCCGTATATCTTTTTTAAAGATATTTCTTGTTTCGTTAGCGCCAACCTTGTCAAGTAACACCACATTTCCTAACGTCGTTATGGTCAATAAACAGTTACTGAAAAAAACACGTCTAGTTAATTCTAGATTCAACTGTGCAAACTGTTTCAGTCCGGGACGATATACAAGTGTGTTTTTCCGCTCTTTTCGTTTGAGTTGTTTCTGTTCTTCTTATCGTGTCTATGTAGGTTGGTGTTGGGTTAAAATTTTTATCAGTACATTTATATCGCATTCAGACACAGTTTAGAATCGATAGAAATAGCTTCATTAAGTTTTTGTTGGAATTTTTCGTGATTATTGTATGGAAACCCAATCAAATTTTTACTCCAATTGAATATTACGTATGACTCATTTAAAACGACCTAGATTTAAGACGTTCACTGACCCACTGTATTACATTAATTAGGACACACTTAAAAGTAGGATTTGTTCTTTTAATTATGTTGCATTTTTTAATCAAACGTCAACGGTCGTTTTCTAAGATAATGAAACTTTTTTTAAACAGTATGTTGCGTTCTGTGCTTATAGAAACAGCACTAGATCTACTAGTACTTCATGTACATTATTTCTTCTTTCATTTTGATTATTCGCCTACATTAATAAAACGCAGAATATAAATCATTCGGTGATTGGACAAACAAGTTAAACATTTAATTTAAAATCGGTACCTTTTAAAATTATAATTTTACATAATCCACGTGCAGAATAATTCAAATATGCGCATTGTAAAAGCAAAAATTAATGCACGTGTATTGGTGCTAAAAATAGACCCAACGTGACAGTTCCGTCTGGCCTAATGCATTATGGGATCGAAAATAGACTGACACCTGTGATACATTGTTTACTTGGAAGAATACCCAACAAACGGGACATGGCATCCGCGTCACGCCTCTTTGCTCCTCCCCCGGACGCGGGCACAGTCACGCACGTTCTACTAGACGGTTAGTAGATCTATTTAAGTACCTTTCATGAATGCCGAGCGACGCTTCGAGACCCAGATTAGCTGCAAATTGCGACATGAGCTGCAAATTTTAAATAGCCGTCGCTCGGCTGGAGGATTTTTTTGCGTTGATTGTTATCAATGAATGCAATACTTGTGCGATTTAATTTTCATATTTGCACGATAGTTTCGATTGGGTTCGTTGCTAATGCGCACGTAATGGATGCAATGTACTACGCTTCCTTGCAAGTGTCATCGCAATAAGGGGACACAACTTGCAATTTGCTAAGTCATACAATAGATCAGGACACTTCACTTTTACAATTTTCTAAAAATGACGATGCTCTCATAACTTTAAATCTCATTGATATCAGCCAGACATAATAAACACTTATTTTTATTGACAATTTATTATAGTATTACATCAAGATCTATTGATTATTTATGGAATATTAATTGGTTGTTGGTTACTCATTAAGAAATAGCCTGGTTGTACAGTACATATGCATATGAATTGATTATAACTACACAGTTGGCAAGTAACACTTAGCAATAGTTATTATCATATTGTATGTGAAAATTGAATCAAGCATAAATACAATTGCAAGTATTGAATTTAGAAAATTTTAATGTTAAATATATAAAAAATTATGATTAAATGGATATAGAATTAGAAACTAACTACCGTAATTACTCTATGTTTTCAGACACTCTAAGTTTTCGGACACCCCTTTTTTTAGCAAAAATTATTATTTTTCGTGACTCTTAATTTTCGGACACAAGTGTTTTTGTTCATAATTAATGTCTCTAAGTTTTCGGACAGTATATTTTACAGCGCTATTTTACCAAATATTGGTCCTGTTTTCTATATCTAATGACACTTGGATCATGGGGTTTTACAACCAAATAAACATCATAAAACATGGCAGGTGCATGCCTGAGGGCAACGGACCATTACATTTGCGTTATTGGGTAAATAACCTGTAAACAGGTATTAAACAATGGTTTCGCCTCATAGCATAAGCGTTATGACAATAACCAGGGGTAGTGCCAATTAACAGTTCAATTATCTACCGCAATGGTATTACCCCTTCTCAGTAAAATAACTGTGACAAATACTATACGCTTCAAAGTGTGATGCACCTTATTGCAAGTTTTACGAACAATGGAAGGTGTTAGACAACAGCTATCGGAAATGACAAATAAAGAATGCATAGTTTGCTTTTTTATTGCGTTAATTACAGATTCATACTAGAGAGTATCGTTACCTCACATCCTCATCATCGAACCCGTTGGTCAAAGTACAACTTTATACTAACTTTCTGTCAAATAAATTAAACATTTAAAGTTATTTAAAATACATTGCAAACATTTATAATTGTAATTAATACTATATGGCATGGAATTATACAAGCGCAAGCTATTACCGGTAGTTGTTGTGATACAATTGACGCTATTTTCGGACACTTCAATTTTTGACTCTAATTTTTCGGACACCTGTATTTTGTCGATAATTTATGTATCTAAGTTTTCGGACACGAAAGAAAATAATTATTTTTAAGTGTCTGAAAACATAGAGTAATTACGGTATGTTCTATTTTGCGTTATTGGCACATGTTTTTACTCAACTCATAATACGTTTTAGTTTATATTACACCACACCAAATTGTACTCATTAAGATAAAGTGCAAGGCCAAAATGGAAAGGCGACCCACCCTGACCTTCCAAAGCCCTGCCCTTCCCATGCCCAGCACTGCCCTTCCCATGCCCAGCACTGCCCTTCCCATGCCCCGCCCTGCCCTTTTATTATATATTTTTTAAAGACATATTATAATTTATAAATCTATAAATATATTCTAACAATTATTAATAACATAAAAATGAATATGCAACAGGGAGCGTTCCAGATAGACCGCGCACTTGAAAGTACCCTTTTTACAAAATTCTGCGTGTTGAAAGTGCCCTTTTGACAAAATAGCCCCCTGCCCTTTTCAAATCCTAGCTGGAGCACTTAGATATCAGTAGTTTACAACTGACTTCCAAACCATAGGATTTTATGATACTATAATTGCCATTGAATTATTACTAGGAATTCTGATTCATAGCATTGAAACCATGAGGACAATAGCCCAAGTAAAGAAGAAGGATAAAACAAAGAGGTATATTAACCAATAAACTACATCAATGTCAAAAATATAATATTTGTGGAAATTTCTGTCACGTAATACAACGAAAATAGATAGTAGAACAAATAATAAATCACACAGAAATTTGTAATATAGATCACGAGTATTATCGTATAAACTATAATTGTAAAAACATTCATAAAACAAGATTTGCTATTATTAAATTGTGTAAAAAATTTTTTTTTTATATGATTATTATAAATGATTGAATGAATGAAAACTATTATCAGGTGTAAATTATGTTTATAAAACAAGAATTGTATTATCAAACTGTGAAGAAATTATCCTCAAAGAATAGGTACAATTATACTTATGAAATTGTGGTATGAAATTATTAAAATTATTATTATAGAAGATTATTATTGTCAAATACTACGCAGTTCAATTGAAAGACCAATTTCGTAAAATCTTAAATTAATGTAAGTTTCAGAAAATATTATCAAAGTATGTACTAACGCGTTAAGCTTTCCGTTCCAAAAGGTGAGCTGTCAATTAATATTCATAACCCATTCATAACTCGAGTAAATTTCTTCCGCCTTTTTCTATTAACAGATCGTTTATGTATAAGCTAGCCAAAATGAGCGTAAATTACATCTCAGTAGACGGGCTATTTACCGGCTATTGACTTGTTCAGCGATTTTTTCCTTCTTTAAAAGTACCAGTAAACGGCACTTTCCCAATTACGAAAAAACTACAAATTTCCCAATTGCTGTCCAAAAAATTCCCAATTTAAGGTAAAAAAAATTAAATTTTTTATTTTTTATTTTTTATTTATTTTTTTGGAAAATACAACATTTCGTAAGTTTCCCTATGCAGCTCTATGGTTTGAACGTAGGTAAATATAATATTGACAGCTTGAAAGCACTTAGTTATCAATTTAAAAGTATTTGGGAGCATAAAATCAAATACACCATTTTCCCAATTTGAGGGTTTCACGACTCGATTTTTCCCAATTTTCAGGCTTCACGACTCAATTTTTCCCAATTGGACCGGTACGGGTACTTTTCCCAATTGGACAACAAAATCGCTGATGTTATTACGATACGGTTACGATCCACTTAAAGTTTATTTCCCGGTTATCTTCCGCGACACCTGGTATAAATAGACGAATAGAAAAAGTCGAAATACAGAGTTCTAGGGACATTTTAGACTAAGAGTATCTTGAGTATTTTAACTGAAATTGCTATTTTACTTGTATTAGGTTCTTGATCATTTTAACTGAAGTTATTATTTCATTTGAATATTAAAGAAAACTGAAATTATTTAGAGACTTGTGTTGTTAATATATTTAAGGACTTGTGTTCATTAAAGACTTGTATTAACAATATATTCAGGGACTAGTGTTAACAAATTATAAGCGTACTGAGGAACTTGTGTCGTCGGTTACGCAACATTTCTTAATGTGAAGTGCCTGTTTATTGCAAAGAAATAAGCCATGTCATATTTTTTAGATTGCAGCTATTTAAATGAAAAAAGGTAAAGTACATGTAATCATATTAAATTAAATGTTTACCTATATTGCGATTCAACACTGTTCATGCTGGCAATAATGCTTCAGGCTTGAAATCAAGTTGCATTTCTAGGAGATCATATTTGATGTTTTAAACATGTGAAGTTGTTGCAAGTTCATTTAAATTGATTAATAAAACTAACTTTATGTAAAGTGAAAGTTAGAATAAGCCATTAATCTGATAATAAATGGTTTCATTAAACTAATCTTGTAGATGCTGTTTTTACATCTGTAATGATCTATTTGTCAGAGTACTTAGTGTAATACATGTATACACCTGCAATTATAGTGTAGTATACACCTGCATATAAAACAACATGAAAATTAATTTTACCTCAAATATTGGTAGTTGTATGGATTCACAAAACTTCCCTAAATCATTAAATTGTGGCCACGCTTGCATGAATGCAATTTGTAAGTTCTGTTAACAAAGGCACAGGCAGATTATTTGAAAAGTAATTGAACAGTGCCTGTATTACGAAAACACAGTGTAAGAAACTTGCATAAAGACATAAAAGTTGAGCAAAAAATATAATATGTTTGATATAGTATTTTTGCTTCACACAATAGAATCTACAGTATAAAAACAAATTGAAGTGTTTTTCACTATACAGCCTTTTTTGGATTGATCAATGTATTTTTTACTAAGTGTAATTCATATAAAGCTGTCATGGCTTCGAGGCAAGTTGCAATTTGTATCAACGGTCTAAATTTGATTCTAAAACGACCTTTATGGTCAATAATAGACATGCTTGTTGAAGCGTGAGAGCATGATTCGAAGCTGAAAGGCGTTAGGCTTTCACTGACAGGTCTGATAATTACTGAAAGCTTTTTTCAAATTTACTTGACCCTTTTTGTTCCGGTATATGTTGTCCCTTTTAAGTGGCAGTCTTAGAATAATAATATATTGTCTACTAAAAATGAAATGGCACAGGAGTCCTTCCTAATAAACAACCTACCAATAAAAATGCAAATTGAATACATCTTAATCGGTTAATAAGAATAAGTGTTCATAAAACATTTGTATCCATTACAGTGTACTGTAATTACTTAAAGTTTTAGGACTCTAAGTTTTCAGACATCATCATTTTTACCCCAAATAATTATTCATACATGCCAGAATTTTTCAAAGCCAAATCTGGGCATTCCATAAAAAATATGTTGGGACATTTGACCAAAAAGCGGGACACCTAAAACATACAATCATGCCACCTTTACTGTAGTCAGTAATCAGTATATTACTTACCAAAACTCCTAATTTAATTCTGCCCAATATTGACGATAAATGTATTTTAAAATTTCAGGAATACAATCGTTCTTCATTTTTTGAAAGTAAACACACATGTGCACTATGCTAAATACTCCATAAAGTGAAATGTGGGGCATGCCTCTATTTAACATCCAATCGGGACAGAGGCCGCAATTGAACATGTGTCTATTGTGTAATGTGATGTGCACGCATCGAGCACTGTTTTTAAGGACCTCTTTTTTCAACCAATTGTCAATTAACTCTAACTTTAAATCAAGGCAATATTTACTAACTATTTTATGAAAATCATTCGCAAAATGAAAGTGAATTTATGTAAAACATCAATGTGTATTGATCAGCACTCAATTTGTTATACACAATCGGTGCTTCTGGAGGTTTTTAGCCTCTGGTGGTAAATCACACAGAATACCGCATAATAGTATCTTTGGACTTGATTTGGCCATAAATACAAAAGCAGTTGGCTTTTATTTCACTACAATCTGTATACATTTAGAATGATAATCAAATTTGTATGACCTGTAACATCTAAAACTATATGCAATGACTGTACTTGTATAATTTGTTATCATTGACCATTTGATGTGGGAAACCAAATTCCATGAAAAGCTGACTTAATCTTTTTTAGTAATTTCTTCTTTCTATTTTACTCTGTCTGTTTATTAACATAATTCATAAACTGTGTCTTTGTTAACATTTATGTAACAAATTGCAAGTTATGTGATCATATTTTAAAAGTTCAATGGTCAGCAATAAGCCATTAACCTTTGAGAACAGTCATGTTTATAGGAAAAACGACCTGAATCTTCTTCTATACTGCTTACTTAAACATGCGGTCATATAAAGGATAATGACCTACCATAAGTTACTGGTTGTTGGTTATTGATGACTGATTTCAATACAGCTGTGCTTGTGTAGTAGGAATATGGACTACTTGGAATAGAGTCGGAGATAACATCAGTGAATGAATCTGTGTATGTATAGAAATGTGGCATTGGTGTTGTTTGTTTCAACATATGAGCCTTGCTCTGTGAAAAAGGGGTTTAATGCATGTGCATAGTGTTGTCCCATATAAGCCTGTGCAGTATGCACAGGCTAATCAGGGACGACACTTTCCGCCTTAACTGGAATTTTGCTTAACTAAAATTTCCGTAAAAGCGGAAAGTGTCATCCCTGATAAGCCTGTGTTGACTGTGCAGGCTAATGGGGGGACACTTTATGCACATGAATTAAACCCTTTTTTCACAGAGCACAGCTCATTTGCATTGCAAGGGGTATATATAACATAAATAAAGACACATTGAATGAAACAGAAATTTGCTTTAATTACCTGTTGATGATTTGTTCACTATACCTTTGAGCTGTATTAAACCATGTGTGAAATAAAAACATTACAAACACAAGTATTGCATGCTTATTTGGCGCATTGTGAAAGGCAATTGTAATTCTAGGTGTTTCTGCAGCCTCCTCCACAATGTGAAATAATGGAAATATATTGACACTATTTGTTATTTTTATCCATCAAAAAGCAGGAATGTGCAGTCACTGAAATCCCTCATCAATCATCCTTAACATGAGCCTCGTTCTGTGAGAATATATGTAATGCATATGCGTAAAGTGTGGTCACAGATCATACTAAATTTGTATTACTAGTTATATATGGTCGTCCATGTGCACTAAGTTGTTGCAAAAGAGTAATAACTTTCTTGTACCTTTTATGCCCCCCTTCTAAAAAGAGGGAGCATATTGTTTGGCACATGTCGGTCCGTCGGTCGGTGGGTCCGTCCACCAAATGGTTTACGGATGATAACTCAAGAATGCTTATGCCTAGGATCATGAAACTTCATAGGTACATTGATCATGACCCCTACTGATTTTTAGGTCACGAGGTCAAAGGTCAAGGTCACAGTGACTCGAAACAGTAAAATGGTTTCCGGATGTTAACTTAAGAACGCCTATGCCTAGGAAAATGAAACATCATAGGTACATTGATCATGACCGGCAGATGACCACTTTTGATTTTCAGGTCACTTGGTCAAAGGTTAAGGTCACAGTTACTCAAAACAGTATAATGGTTTCTGGATGATAACTCTAGAATGTTTACGCCTAGGATCATGAAACTTCATAGGTACATTGATCATGACTGGCAGATGACCCCTTTTGATTTTCAGGTCACTAGGTCAAAGGTCAAGGTCACGGTGACTAAAAACAGTAAAATGGTTTCCGGATGATAACTCAAAAATGCTTACACCTAGGATCATGAAACTTCATAGGTACATTGATCATTACTGGCAGATGACCCCTATTGATTTTCAGTACTCTAGGTCAAAGGTCAAGGTCACAGTGACTTGAAACAGTAAAATGGTTTCCGGATGATAACTCACGAATGCTAGGGGTTAGGATTAGGAAAGTTCATGACCGACAGATGACCCTTATTGATTTACAGGACTCTAGGTGAAAATTCAAGGTCACAGTGACCTGAAGCCACTACAACTGACAGCCCATTTGGGGGGCATGCGTGTTTTACAAAAAGCCCTTGTTTAAAGACATTTTATTTATTGCTAGATACTTAAGTATAAAATTACTGAATGTGATTTGTTTAAATCTTCTTTTGAATTAATTGTTCATTAACAATTAACATCTGTTATTCCATGACTTCAATCTTTGTAATTTTAGCTTTCACCACTTGTGAAAAGCCACACAAAATACCAGAAAAAGCAGTTGATACCTTTGAAGATCTAAACAAATGTATGCTCTGTGTGATTATAAAATAAAATATAGAAATAAATCCCAGTTCAAATTATAAAGTTTTAACAGTGGTAGAACTAGCTGAAAGTGCAATACAATGTATTCAAGGACTATTTCGAAACAAAATAGAAGGGGTCAGCACAATGCCCCTTTTGGTTTAACAACTGTTTCAATGGGCCAGTCAACATTTGCATATACATTTGTATTATCTAAATGTGATATCTAGAATTCTAGAAACACACATGCTACAAGGTGTCTATCTTTTCTATGTATATTTTGTATTTCAGTTAACCTCGAGACAAGTGAACATGTGTCAGTGCGTGACTTTGAGCTTCTTAAAGTGCTGGGAACAGGAGGTAAGTGTTTTCCTTTTGTAGACTTGTCTAAGCCATGCTCTGAAAAAAACGGGGCTTTATGCATGTGTGCTAAAGTTTTACTTTTAACTTCTGCACCGGCTTATCAAGGATAGCACTTTCCACTTGAATGGTATTTTTCATTTGAAGGAAGTCCCTCCTAAGCGGAAATTCAGTTTAGGTGAAAAGTGTCGTCCTTGATTATCCTTTTCAGACTTCCAAGGCTATACCTTGGACAACACTTTACACACAGGTAGTGAACCCAGTTTTTCCAGGCTCCTATAATGTCCACACGTTCTATCCAAGGAGAAGTGTTATTATACCCCCATTACCATCTGTAATGGGGGCTATATAGGAGTCACTTTGTCGGTCTTTCCCGAAATTTCATCCGATCTTCACCAAAGTTTGAATATGGGTCATGCCAGGTCAAAAACTAGGTCATGGGGTCACTGAGTGTGTTTTAAATTGAATGTTTGTCCGCACCATAACTATGTCATTGATCTTCAGATTTTAAAATGACATGGTAAATTTGTTCACCATCATGGGACGGTGTGTCGTGTAAAAAAAAGTATGTAGATATCTTTAAGATCAAGGTCACACTTGGAGTTCAAAGGTCAAATGCTTGTCCGGGCCATAAGTTTATCATTTATTGTAAGATTTTAATATCATTTGGCAAATTTGTTCACCATTATTGGACAGTGTGTCGCGCGAAATAATAACGTTGATATGTCCAAGGTCAAGGTCACACTTTGAGTTCAATGATCATAAATGAGCTTGTCCGGGCCATAACTACATGTATGTCATTCATTGTAAGATTTTAAAATCATTTGGCACATTTGTTCACCATCATTGGATGGTGTGTCACGTGAAAGAATTATGTCGATATCTCCAAGGTCAAGGTCACACTTTGAGTTCAAAGGTCTAAAATGGCCATTAATGAGGTTGTCTGGGCCATAACTATGTCGTTCATTGTAAGATTTTAAAATCATTTGGCACATTTGTTCACCATCATTGGACGGTGTGTCGTGCGAAAGAATTACGTCGATATCTCCAAGGTCAAGGTCACACTTTGAATTCAAAGGTAAAAAAAGGCCATAAATGAGCTTGTCCGGGCCATAAATATGTCATTCATTGTGAGATCATTTGGCACACTTGTTCACCATCATTGGACAGTGTGTCGCGCGATAGAATTAAGTCGATATCTTTAAGGTCAAGGTCACACTTTGAGTTTAAAGGTCAAAATGGCCATAAATGAGCTTGTCCGGGCCATAACTATGTCGTTCGTTGTGAGATTTTTAAGTCATTCGGCACATTTGTTCACCCTCATTGGACAGTGTGTCGCGCGAAAGAATTACGTCGATAACTCCAAGGTCAAGGTCACACTTGTAGTTCAAAGGTCAAAAATGGCAATAAATGATCTTGTCCGGGCCATTACTATGTCATTCATTATGTGATTTTAAAATGACTCTGTACATTAGTTTTGTTCACAGTCATTGGACGGTGTGTCATGTGAAAGAATATAAGAGTTCAAAGGTCAAAATGGCTTTAAATGATAATGGCATTATAATTCTTAAAAATCGACATAATTTAGATTCTCTTGTTTTGTGAAGACAGCATGCAAAATAGTCTGTGTCAATGCGGCACGTGGGGGTATACACATCTGTGACAAAGCTCTAGTTGTTTCTGATGTATGACAGCAGGATAAAACATAATTTATATGCATGACAGTTTTTGTTACTGGTATAAAATAGACGAAACAAGTCATCTGTTATTCATAAACTTATTTTGGTTTCAAGTTATTATTGCTGATTTAGAACAATTTCTGTGTATTCATACATACTTTATTATAAGTAAGGAAATGAAAGCTAATTAGGGACGATACCTTCCGCCTAGATTGGATTTTCTTTACAAGAAACTTTCTTTAAGTGAACAATTGTGTTTGTAGCATATGGGAAGGTGTTTCTGGTGCGTAAGCTCAACGGCACGGACGAGAACAAACTTTACGCCATGAAGGTCCTAAAAAAGGCGTCAATCGTCCAGAAAACAAAGACCACAGAACACACGAAGACTGAAAGACAGGTGCTTGAGGCTATACGACAGTCGCCCTTCCTCGTGAAATTGCATTACGCTTTCCAAACTGACGCTAAATTGCATCTTATATTAGGTAAGGATCTTTTAAGCTTCTTTTCTGTTGTTTTTTTATATAAATAATTTTGAACAAATTATCAATCATTAGGTTTAGTATAAAGATTTAAGCTGAAAAGTTTTGCAGTAGATCTAGTAAAGGTCACGAAAACATCCATGGAATAATTCATCTTTTTAGAATGGTGCATGCGTTTCAGAAACTAGTGAAAACTAGTATTTTATCTTTTAACACATGCAAATTAAATCTGTGTTGTTAATTACATGGACGATTGTTGGCGGAAATAATAAACGACTTAGATTAAACTGACGTTGTTTCCTGTGCATGGTAAGTACTGCGAAAAAAACCCACATAACTTAAGTAATTTTTGTGCTGCACTTGATTGGAATTATACTATTGTTGAATGGCTTATTGATTAAATAGCTATTTCCACAGGTGTTGGGCGTGTGGCCCAGTCACTTTAACACTATAAATATGTCATAAAACATTTTTCATCATTTTGCAAAAAAAAATTCTGACATATATATATATATATTTATATATATATATATATTTATATATATATATATATATATATATATATATATATATATATATACATAAGTTGTTTTATGACATATTGATAGTGTTTAAGTGACTTGGTCATGTGCCCAACACTGGGTCTAGGACGACACTTTATGCACTTGCATTAAGCCCCGTTTTTCCAGAATGAGACTCATTAAATAACCCTTGTGTTTTCTAATGATTGATCTTATTGTTTCCAGACTATGTTTGATGCTGATGTTTGGTATTGATGTTTCCAGACTATGTTTGATGCTGATGTTTGGTGTTGATGTTTTCAGGCTTTGTTTGATGCTCATGTTTGGTGTTGATGTTTCCAGACTATGTTTGATGCTGATGTTTGGTATTGATGTTTCCAGACTATGTAAACGGAGGAGAATTGTTCACACATTTAAATCAGCGGGAGCATTTCACAGAACGGGAAGTTCGAATATACATCGGAGAAATAGTCCTTGCCTTGGAGACCTTGCACAAGGTAGTGCATTCCAATTGCTTCAATCAGTTGTTCTTTATATATGTTTTTGTCCCCTACTGGTTTCACCAGAGGGGACTAATGGTTTGCGCTCTGTGTGTCCGTGAGTCCATCACACTTTTCTGGTTCCTGTGATAACTTAAAAAGTTCTTAATATTTTTTCACGTAACTTGAATAATGGATAGATGGCAATATTGTCATTATGCACATCATTTCATTTTGTTCCTACGTCAAAAGTTTTGGTTGCTATGGCAACAAATATTTAAAAAATAGAATTCTGACAATGGTGGAGCCAGTAGGGGGCATATATTGCTTGGCAATAGCCTTGTTTTAAATGTTATCTTTCATAATAAATGAGGGTAAGGCCATAGGACAACAAATAATGTCATGGACAAATTTCGTCTAGACTAAGTCTTGACCCAATGAGAATGCATGAAACTGTTGTCCTTTGATTTTTCTATTTGTTTAATATGTTAGGTAAAAACTAAAATTGAACTAAAACTGTTGGTAGTCATGGGGCCAGAAATTGAGGTTGAAGTTCCACATTGCAATATATTTATGCGGGTACATTTATGATGCTTTTCACCATTCTTTTCCATCGGGTGATCAATCAGACCGGCATTCAATTGAGAATTTTGTTGCAGCACAATATCACGATATTACACTTTGGCCGTAAATCTTGGTCTAGTGGTTACTTGGGATGACACCTACTGATTTTAAAGTGTACAGGTCAAAGGTCAAGGTCACAGGGGCTTTTAACACAAACTTTGTCCATTTTGTTTCCATACAATATCCAGAGATCACTGCCCTACAATAATTGAAGGGCTTTTAATATGAATTTTTTTCCTGCTTGATACTTTGAGAATACTAAGGCCTATCATCATGCAAGTTGGTATGACGGTTACTTGGCAGGAAAGAAAGATGGCTATTAATGTTGAGGACAACAGGTCAAAAGTCAAGGTCTTAGGTTTATTTTAAATACGTATTCTGTTTCCAAACAATATTTAGAGAATTTCTTTTAAACTAGGAATATATTTATGAGTATGCTTCAAAGTATTAGTGATAACCGTTAGAAGACATATATCCATTGTCAAATCAACAAGTTAAATGTCAAAGTTGTAGGGGCATGCAATAGGAAAACATCTCTTAACCATTACACATATTTGAAACTTGGCTGCCATGTATGGGACATCCATGTTTCAACAACACATTTTTGTCGTTATGGGACATGAACAAATGCAATCTAATTTCATTATTTACTGGTTTTGGTAATTTGTCAAGAATCCCAACTTTGTTTACCTGTGGTGATTGCCATTTGCACCGTAGACTTAATGAAGAAGCATTAAGCTTAATCTAGTGTCTTTGCTCTTTATGTTAATTTTACTTGATCACAGCTGGGCATCATCTGCAAACTATTTACTCTGTTTCTAAATGAGTTGCACTCAGTGCAAGTGCGTTAAGTGCAGTTGGCACAGGCTAATCAGGGACAAAACTTTCAGCATAAACTAGATTTTCTTTTTGAAGAAACTCCCTTCAAACAAAAAATTTCAAAAAATGCGAAAGGCCTCTTTGGACTGCACTAGCTAAGCTGGGGCGACATTTTTAGCTCACCTGTCACGAAGTGACATGTTGAGCTTATGTGACCGTGTGATGTCCGGCGTCCGTATGTGCGTGTGTGCGTGCGTATGTGCCGTCAACAATTTGCTTGTGTAGACAGTAGAGGTCACAGTTTTCATCCAATCTTTATGAAATTTGGTCAGAATGTTTATCTTGATGAAATATGGGTTGGGATTGTATTTGGGTCATCTGAGGTCAAAAACTAGGTCACTAGGTCAAAAACTAGGTCAAATAATTTAAAAACCTTGTGTAGATTATAGAGGTCGCAGTTTTCATCCAATCTTTATCAAATTTGGTCAGAATGTTCATCTTGATGAAATCTGGGTAGGGATTGTATTTGGGTCATCTGAGGTAAAAAACTAGATCACTAGGTCAAAAACTAGGTCAATTTATAGAAAAACTTTGTGTAGACAATAGAGGTCGCAGTTTTCATCCAATCTTTATGAAATTTGGTCAGAATGTTTATCTTGATGGAATCTGCGTTGGGATTGTATTTGGGTCATCTGGGGTAAAAAACTAGGTCACTAGGTCAAAAACTAGGTCAAATAATAGAAAAACCTTGTATAAACAATATATTTCGCAGTTTTCATCCGATCTTTATGAACGTTGGTCAGAATCTTTATCTTGATGAAATCTGGGTTGGGATTGTATTTGGGTCATCTGGGGTCAAAAACTAGGTTACTAGGTCAAAAACTAGGTTAAATAATAGAAGAACCTTGTGTAGACAATAGAGGTTGCAGTTTTCATCCAATCTTTATAAAATTTGGTCAGATTGTTTATCTTGATAAAATCTGGGTTGGGATTGTATTTGGGTCATCTGAGGTCAAAAACTAGGTCACTAGGTCAAATAATAGAAAAAACGTCAACAATTTGTGTTGACAGTAGAGGTCACAGTTTTCATCCAATCTTAATGAAATTTGGTAAGAATGTTTATCTTGATAAAAACTGGGTTAGGATTGTGTTTGGGTCATCTGGGGTCAAAAACTAGGTCACTAGGTCAAAAACTAAGTCACTAGGTCAAATAATAGAAAAACCTTGTGTAGACAATAGAGGTCACAGTTTTCATCCAATCTTCATTAAATTTGGTCAGAATGTTTGTCTTGAAGAAATCTGGGTTGGGATTGTTATTGGGTCATCTGGGGTCAAAAACTAGTTCACTAGGTCAAATACTAGAAAAACCTTGTGTAGGCAATAGAGGTCACAGTTTTTATCCAATCTTTATAAAATTTGATCAAAATGTTTATCTTGGTGAAATCTGGGTTGGGATTGTATTTGGGTCATCTGGGGTCAAAAACTAGGTCAATAGGTCAAATATTAGAAAAACCATGTGTAGACAATAGAGGTCACAGTTTTCATCCAATCTTCATGAAATTTGGTCAGAATGTTTATCTTGATGAAATCTGGGTGGGGATTGTATTTGGTTAGTCAGGTGAGCGATTCAGGGCCATCATGGCCCTCTTGTTTGCCTTTAACGCACATATATTAAACCATGTTATTACAGAGAAAGGATGATATGTTATAAATGAACTCTTGACCCGATGGGTCTTGAACCCATGTCTATGTTTGCCAACAGCTGGGTATCATCTACCGTGACATCAAGCTGGAGAACATTCTGCTGGACAGCAGTGGACACATCGTGCTCACGGACTTTGGCCTCAGCAAGGAGTTCCTGCCCACTGACCACAGCCATCGGGCGTACTCATTCTGCGGGACCATTGAGTACATGGCGCCCGAGGTCGTAGAGGGAGGTCACTCGGGCCACGACTTTGTAAGTCACTCTGCATTTTATACCTAGTTATTTTAAACCTTTTTATTAAAGCTTAATTGCATCAAAAGCTTATTGAAACGCTCTCGAGTCCATTTCCTGGGTAGAACCAGCACTTGGTGTCCTTGGAGGAGATCAATCCAACAGTGGAGATTGAACCCATGACCTCCAAGTCAATAGTAAGACACCATATCCACTACGCCACAGCAACATTTAATTTGAACTGAAGAAACACGACAAAGAGTTGTCGTGTTCAGCCCTTTGTCGTGTTCAGGGCAGTGAGTTTCAAACCGATAGTTTTGAGTATGAATGGAGTATAAGTGAACTTTTAAAAGAAATATTTAGTTAATCCTTAACGGCTAAGATACGCATTTTGACACAGTTTTTGTCTGTGAGAAAATACATTTAAATCAAAGACCTTTTTCATTATGTTCAAGTTTTAAAGGCTTCATTCCGAAATAAGCATATGAGACTTGTCCTATGTATATTATCCCCTGTATCTGCTGTTTGTTAATCTAATAAAACCTATAGTACATGCATACCTGGGCCTGGTTGTGGGAGATCAGGCTAATCAGGGACAGATCAGGCCACTCAGGGACAGATCAGGCTAATCAGGGACAGATCAGGCTAATCAGGGACAGAGCAGGCTAATCAGGGACAGATCAGGCTAATCAGGGACATATCAGGCTAATTAGGGACAGATCAGGCTAATTAGGGACAGAGCAGGCTAATCAGGGACATATCAGGCTAATCAGGGACAGATCAGGCTAATTAGGGACAGATCAGGCTAATCAGGGACAGATCAGGCTAATCAGGGACAGATCAGGCTAATCAGGGACAGAGCAGGCTAATCAGGGACAGATCAGGATAATCAGTGAAAGATCAGGCTAATCAGGGACAGAGCAGGCTAATCAGGGATAGATCAGGCTAATCAGTGAAAGATCAGGCTAATCAGGGACAGAGCAGGCTAATCAGGGACAGATCAGGCTAATCAGGGACAAATCAGGCTAATCAGGGACAGAGCAGGCTAATCAGGGACAGATCAGGCCACTCAGGGACAGAGCAGGCCACTCAGGGACAGAGCAGGCTAATCAGGGACAGATCAGGCCACTCAGGGACAGAGCAGGCTAATCAGGGACAGATCAGGCTAATCAGGGACAGATCAGGCTAATTAGGGACAGAGCAGGCTAATCAGGGACAGATCAGGCTAATCAGGGACAGATCAAGCTAATTAGGGACAGATCAGGCTAATTAGGGACAGATCAGGCTAATCAGGGACATATCAGGCTAATCAGGGACAGATCAGGCTAATCAGGGACAGATCAAGCTAATTAGGGACAGATCAGGCTAATTAGGGACAGATCAAGCTAATTAGGGACAGATCAGGCTAATCAGGGACAGAGCAGGCTAATCAGGGACAGATCAGGCTAATCAGGGACAGATCAGGCCAATCCGGGACAGATCAGGCCACTCAGGGACAGATCAGGCTAATCAGGGACAGATCAGGCTAATCAGGGACAGATCAGGCTAATCAGGGACAGAGCAGGCTAATCAAGGACAGATCAGGCTAATCAGGGACAGATCAGGCTAATTAGGGACAGAGCAGGCTAATCGGGGACAGATCAGGCTAATCAGGGACATATCAGGCTAATTAGGGACAGATCAGGCTAATTAGGGACAGAGCAAGCTAATCAGGGAAAGATCAGGCTAATCAGGGACAGAGCAGGCTAATCAGGGACAGAGCAGGCTAATCAGAGACAGAGCAGGCTAATCAGGGACAGAGCAGGCTAATCAGGGACAGATCAGGCTAATTAGAGACAGATCAGGTTAATCAGGGACAGATCAGGCTAATCAGGGACAGATCAAGCTAATTAGGGACAGATCAGGCTAATTAGGGACAGATCAGGCTAATCAGGGACAGATCAGGCTAATCAGGGACAGATCAGGCTAATCAGGGACAGATCAGGCTAATTAGGGACAGAGCAGGCTAATCAGGGACAGATCAGGCTAATCAGGGACATATCAGGCTAATTAGGGACAGAGCAGGCTAATCAGGGACAGATCAGGCTAATCAGGGACAGAGCAGGCTAAACAGGGACAGAGCATGCTAATCAGGGATAGATCAGGCTAATCAGGGACAGAGCAGGCTTATCAGGGACAGATCAGGCTAATCAGGGACAGATCAGGCCACTCAGGGACAGATCAGGCTAATCAGGGACAGATCAGGCTAATCAGGGACAGAGCATGCTAATCAGGGACAAATCAGGCTAATCAGGGACAGATCAGGCTTATTAGGGACAGATCAGGCTAATCAGGGACAGAGCAGGCTAATCAGGGACAGAGCAGGCTAATTAGGGACAGAGCAGGCTAATCAGGGACAGAGCAGGCTAATCAGGGACAAATCAGGCCACTCAGGGACAGATCAGGCTAATCAGGGACAGATCAGGCTAATCAGGGACAGAGCAGGCTAATCAGGGACAAATCAGGCTAATCAGGGACAGATCAGGCTAATTAGGGACAGATCAGGCTAATCAGGGACAGATCAGGCTAATCAGGGACAGATCAGGCTAATCAGGGACAGAGCAGGCTAATCAGGGACAAATCAGGCTAATCAGGGACAGATCAGGCTAATCAGGGATAGATCAGACTAATCAGTGACAGAGCAGGCTAATCAGGGACAAATCAGGCTAATCAGGGACAGAGCAGGCTAAACAGGGACAGAGCAGGCTAATCAGGGATAGATCAGGCTACCGTAATTACTTAAAGATTTCAGACACTTAAAAAAAAATTCGTGTCCGAAAATTTACATACGAAAAATATTCAGAAAGTATGAGGGTCCGAAAATTTAGAGACATATGTTATGGTTGTTGGTTAATTATTATAATAGAATAAAACCAATAAGTAACTGAGCAAATATTTTATTTTATTGTGTTGCACGCTCCTTTCTCAGCTTTAAATAAAATATAACTTCACTTATTGGCAATCTCTTACCTTAAATGGTATATATTTAAACGTTATAAAAAACAACCATACTGCTTCCTGAATACGATATAATTTCAAATGCTGTTGGGTGAAACCATTGTTTAATACAGGTATACATGGTAATCTACCCAATAACGCAATTGTAATGGTTTATTGCTCTCAGGGCAATCTATGCCTGGTTTTATGGCCTTAATCTTGTTGTAAAACTCCATGATCGAAGGGTACCAGATAAGCAAAAACTGGGCAGAAATCTAGTAAACTAGTGCTGTAAAATATACTGTCCAAAAATTGATATGGAAAAATTGGAGTCATTAATTATGGAAGAAAATCTGCATGTCTGAAAAGATATATAGTCACGAAAAATTATTATTTTGGCTAAAAAAGGGGGTGTCTGAAAACTTATAGTGTCCAAAAACTTAGAGTTATTTTGGTAATCAGGGACAAGACTTTCAGACTAAACTGGAATTTCATTTAGAAAAGAGTTTCTTTAAACAAATTACATTAAAGGGGAAAGTGTCAACCCTGATTAGCCTTTGCTTTACGAACATGGTTTAAGCCCTGTTTTCCCAGAACGAGGTTAATTTTATAATCATTATCTGCTTTTCATCTGTTTTATGTTACACTGATAAAAACAATAGTACATGCATTCTTAATCTTGTGCCATTGTATTAAGTCAGTTGATTGGTGGTTCCTTAATGATGTGCCATTGTATTCAGTCAGTTGATTGGTGGTCCCTGGGCGTGCTGACCTATGAACTCCTAACTGGCGCCTCCCCCTTCACAGTGGATGGTGAAAGTAACTCTCAGTCGGAAATATCCCGGTGAGTTCACAGTGGATGGGGAAAGTAACTCTAAGTCTGAAATATCCAGGTGAGTTCACAGTGGATGGGGTAAGTAACTCTCAGTCGGAAATATCCCGGTGAGTTCACAGTGGATGGGGAAAGAAACTCTCAATCTGAATTATCCAGGTGAGTTCACAGTGGATGGGGAAAGTAACTCTCAGTTGGAAATATCCGATGAGTTCACAGTGGATGGGGAAAGTAACTCTCAGTCGGAAATATCCTGGTGAGTTCACAGTGGATGGGGAAAGTAACTCTCAGTCAGAAATATCTAGGTGAGTTCACAGTGGATGGGGAAAGTAACTCTCAGTTTGAAATATCAAGGTGAGTTCACAGTGGATGGTGTAAGTAATTCTCAGTCGGAAATATCCAGGTGAGTTCACAGTGGATGGGGAAAGTAATCTCAGTCTGAAATATCCAGGTGAGTTCACAGTGGATGGGGAAAGTAACTCTCAGTTTGAAATATCAAGGTGAGTTCACAGTGGATGGGGTAAGTAACTCTCAGTCGGAAATATCCCGGTGAGTTCACAGTGGATGGTGAAAGTAACTCTCAGTCTGAAATATCCAGGTGAGTTCACAGTGGATGGGGAAAGTAATCTCAGTCTGAAATATCCAGGTGAGTTCACAGTGGATGGGGTAAGTAACTCTCAGTCTGAAATATCCAGGTGAGTTCACAGTGGATGGTGAAAGTAACTCTCAGTCTGAAATATCCAGGTGAGTTCACAGTGGATGGTGAAAGTAACTCTCAGTCGGAAATATCCAGGTGAGTTCACAGTGGATGGGGAAAGTAACTCTCAGTCGGAAATATCCAGGTGAGTTCACAGTGGATGGTGAAAGTAACTCTCGGTCGAAAATATCCAGGTGTGTTCACAGTGGATGGGAAAAGTAACTCTCAGTCGGAAATATCCAGGTGAGTTCACAGTGGATGGGGAAAGTAACTCTCAGTCGGAAATATCCAGGTTAGCATTTCCACTTACTTCTCTTCCTGATCTAACCGTTTCCTGCTCAGATATGTAGTTAGGCGTTTTGATGCGTTTGTAGCCCTAAATTAAGTTTTAAAAAGGATGCTGCATTTTGTACATAACCCTTTTGCGCTCAGATACACATTTTGATGAGTTTGCAGTCCCTGAGAAAATCAAACTCAATTTAGGACCTTGCTTACTAGATTTAAGTTTTAAGTTTTAAATCCTAACCCAAAGATACTGATGGGCTGCAAACAGCATAAAACCTGAACATACTGTGAGATACTCGCAGGCTGTTTTGGCTTTATGATGGTCACATATAGCCATTTTCTTTTTAAATCTCAGAGCAAAGGGTTAACCTCAGGATTATACCTTCAGCAAGGAAGCAGAAGAGCATTTGCAATGTAATCGTCATGGAATTCTATCTGTCTGTTCGTAGACACAAACTTGTGGGAAGAAATAATCTTACACTTTTTAATACACAAACAAAGTTCTAACATGAATTCTGAGTCGCGTTTTGAGAAAACTGGGCATAATGCATGTGCGTTAAGTGTCGTCCCAGATTAGCCTGTGCATTCCGCACAGGCTAATCAGGGACGACACTTTCTGCCTAAATTGGATTTTTGCTAAGAAGAGACTTCATTTAAATGAAAAATGTCATAAAAGTGGAAAGTGTCGTCCCTGAATAGCCTGTGTGGACTGCACAGGCTAATCTGGGACGACACTTTACGCACATGCATTATGCCCAGTTCTCAGAACGCGACTCAATTGTTCAGACATTAAGCCCTGTTCTCCCAGGTCAAGGCCTATTAACAATGTGTGTACCCTTGCAGGAGAGTCCTGAAAGCCAAGCCCCCCATGCCGAAGTCTTTCTCATCTGTAGTCCGTGATTTTATCCTGTCCCTTTTGACCAAGGACCCCAAGCATAGATTAGGGGCCCACGGGGCTAAGGAAGTCAAAGCTCACAGGTTCTTTAAGGTAAGAGATTCTGTTTTAAAGAAAATCTTGATTTGTAATGCATTGTGTAGTGGGTAATATTTTACTTAAATATACCTTTTATGCCCACCCTATGCAATCATTGATAAAAACATTTTGCTCTGTCATGCTTGAGTGAAGCTTAAATAAGATCAGTGGAAAATCACATATGAAGAAAATGACAAAAATTTAATTTACCTTATTAAACATCAGAAGATGTTAATAGATCAGTTGTTTTTACACTGTCTATTCCGATCAATAACTTGTAACCGGATTGATCGATTGGCTTGATACTTCACGTTTGCATTTGCCTTGGACAGTAGATGACCCCTATTGAAATTGGGGTCACTAGGTCAAAGGTCAAGGTTACTGAAACAAAAAGTGTGCAAAATCGTTTTTGATCAATAACTCGTCAACAGATTCACCAATTGGCTTGATACTTCCCATATGAATTGGCCTTTCACAGTAGATGACCCCGATTGAAATAAGGGTCACTAGGTGAAAGGTCAAGGTCATTGTCACAATAAGTGTGAAAATTGTTTCCGATCAATAACTCCTCAACAAATTGACCTATTGGCTTGATACTTCCCATGTGTAATGGCCTTGGACAGTAGATGACCCCAATTAAATTGGGGTCACTAGTTCAAAGTTCAAGGTCACTATGACATTAAGTGCTAAATTGGTTTCCGATCGATATGTCATCAACAGATTGAGTGATGGGTATCAAGGCCCTGTTTTTTTATGGCATCTCTCTCCGTCTGTGTAGCTCTTGTTAATTCAAAATCTTTCAAATAAAATTGAACCTTTTCTATTGTTCTTACTTGTAATTTACAAAATACTTTAAATGTATTTTGCCATAACATATTTTATCACTCATAATTTCATTAAGTAAATTACTTACATAAATTCTTGATCTCTTTAATAGGGTCTCAGCTGGAAAGATCTTGCTGCTAAGAAAGTCCCTGCTCCATTTGTGCCAAAAATCCGCCATGAGCTGGATGTGAGCAACTTTGCAGACGAGTTCACCAAGATGCAAGCCACAGACTCACCCGCTATTGTGCCCATGCATGGCGATAAGCTGTTCAAGGTCGATAGTAATAATTAAATTGGGCCTTGCTCTGGGAAAATAGGGCTTAATGCATGTTTGTAAAGTGTCATCCCAGATTAGCCAGTGCAATCTGCACAGACTAATCAGGGACGACACATTCCACTTTAACGTTGTTTTTGGTGTAAAGAAAGTCTTTAAGCTTATATCCAGTGGAGGCACAAAGTGTTTCCCTGAGTAGCCTGTGCAAGCTATGTTTTCACAGAGCTGAACTCAATAAAAAATATCATTTCTAATTAATGAATTTGTATAGGAAAATGTTAGATCTGAATGTTCGTCTGACATATGTATTTGATTATTACATTGGTATTAAGTTTAGATACTATTTAGTGAGTAAACGAGTTAAATCATATCGACTGGTTAATTGCTGATGTGAAATGAAAATTGGATGCTACACCATTTAGTTACACTTTTACTGACCCCATCTATGAAAAACACCTTTGTGATGAATTGTTGATTAAAACTCCCCAAATATTTCTATAGTCAGGGGTGGGATTTTTGGGTCATTACCGCGAATTCGATGGACCCAGGGATATATGTGATATTTATGTACTTTATAAAAAAAATTGCGGTTTGGTGTTACAACCGATTCAGTGGCATATTTCCTAAGCAGCCTAGAAAAATCTGATATTTAAAACCTCTTGGAATATTGTTCTGTCAGAATTATCTGCATTTATGCTAATGTCATTGGCTGTTGTTAAACAATCGCTCAATAAAAATAACATAAAAATATGCTTATGTCATGGCGTGGTTTCCATCGTCCGTCCTTGCATGCGTGCATTAGATTTTTTCTTGTTTACGCGATATCTCCCCTTGAATTTGAGAAAATTGTGAAATAAGGCTTGTTTAGGCAATAAAGTCCACAGTTTTCATCCGATTCTTTTCAAACTTGTTCAGTGTCTTTATTAGCTCTACTGCCAAAGGCAGAAGAGCTTATGGGATGGCATGGTGTCTGTGTGTGTGTGTGTGTGTGTGTGTGTGTGTTAGACGTTGTCTTGTTTATTTGATAAAGTCCACAGTTTTCATCCGATTCTTTTCAAACTTACTCAGTGTCTTTATATTAATGAGGACTCGAACCCTATTGATTTTCAGGTCACTGGGTCAAAGGTCAAGGTCACAGTGACTCAAAATAGTAAAAACTTGTTTATCCGATAAAGTCCACAGTTTTCATCCGATTCTTTTCAAACTTACTCAGTGTCTATAATAATGAGGACTCAAACCCTATTGATTTTCAGGTCACTGGGTCAAAGGTCAAGGTCACAGTGACTCGAAACAGTAAAAACTTGTTTATCCGATAAAGTCCACAGTGTTCATTTGATTCTTTTTAAACTTGCTCAGTGTCTTCATATTAATGAGGACTCGAACCCTATTGATTTTAAGGTCACTGGGTCAAAGGTCAAGGTCACAGTAACTCGAAATAGTAAAAACTTGTTTATCCGATGAAGTCCACAGTTTTCATCTGATTCTTTTGAAACTAATTTAGTTTCTTTATATTAATGAGGATTCAAACCCTATTGATTTTCAGGTCACTGGGTTAAAGGTCAATGTCACAGTGACTCGAAATAGTAAAATGGTTTCCAGATGTTAACTCAAGAATGCTTAGGCCTAGGATCATGAAACTTCATAGGTACATTGATCATGACTGGCTGATGACCCCTATTGATTTTCAGGTCATTAGGTCAAAGGTCAAGGTCACAGTGACTCGAAATAGTAAAATGGTTACTTTTTCTTGTTTATCAGATAAAGTCCACAGTTTTCATCCGATTCTTTTCAAATTTGTTCACAGTTGTTATATTAATGAGGACTCGAACCCTATTGATTTTCTGGTCACTGGGTCAAAGGTCAAGGTCACAGTGACTCGAAATAGTAAAATGGTTTCCAGATGTTAACTCAAGAATGCTTAGGCCTAGGATCATGAAACTTCATAGGTACATTGATTTTGACTGGCTGATGACACCTATTGATTTTCAGGTTGCCAGGTCAAAGGTCAAGGTCACAGTGACAGTGTTTAAAGCTGTAGAGCGATTCAGGCCCTCATGGGCCTCTTGTATTAATGAGGACTCGAACCCTATTGAAAATGGGTTACATCAGAGTAAAAAGTCCAGAATTTTCTCCCCTTGAATTTGAGAAAATTGTGAAATAAGGCTTGTTTACGCAATAAAGTCCACAGTTTTCATCCGATTCTTTTCAAACTTGTTCAGTTTCTTTATATTAATGAGGACTCGAACTATATTGAAAATGGGTTACATCAGAGTAAAAAGTCCAGAATTATCTCCCCTTGAATTTGAAAAAATTGTGAAATAAGGCTTGTTTACGCAATAAAGTCCACAGTTTTCATCCAATCATTTCCCAACTTGCACAGTGTCTTTATCTGGATGATGAGTCAAACCCTATTGAAAATGAGCAATATCAGAGTTATAAGTCCAGAATTATCTCCCCTTGTATTTCAGACAAAAATGTAAATCTTTAACATTTTGCCATAACTTATGCAATATTGAAGATAGCAACTTCATATTTGGCATGCATGTGTATCTCATGGAGCTGCACATTTTGAATGGTAGAAGGTCAAGGTCATCCTGCAAGGTCAAAGGTAAATAAAAAAATCATACGCGGCGCAGAAGGGGACATAGTGTTTCCGACAAACACATTTCTTGTTTGTTAACATATAAAGTTCTATCCTTTTGAAACTTCAACGGATGTTTTATATCATCAAAGGCCAGAACCTCATTGAGAGTGAAGAAAATTTGTCCAACTTATTGTTGAAAAGGAGCCATTTGAAGTTTTAATTTTACGTTTCTTCTTGTTTATGCAATAAATTTCCCATTTTGGGTCTGCTAATTTAAAACTTACTCAGATTGTTCATACTATCAAGGGCTTGAGCCCTATTTATTCCAGCCAGTAGAGCGATTCAGGCCCTTATGGGCCTTTTGTTTTCAAAAACAGGCGATAAAATGTTTATCCCCTTGTCCTCAATTTTACCCCTGATTGCTGATGTATTGTTGTAATCCATTGCAGGGTTATTCATATGTGGCGCCCTCTGTAATATTCAGCGAGAACACAGTGAGTTCTGACCTCCTTCAGCCCACAAAGTTCTTCCAGCCTGACAACAGACAACTCCTCTATGCTAGTCACTTTAAAGTAAGATGTGTTGCCATAGTTACAGCCAGTTAGATCTTTTGAGCTTGTCTGGGAAAACCTGGCGTAATGCATGTGTGTAGTGTCATCCCAGATAAAGCATCTGCAGCCCGACACTATATTCTTATACTGGACTTTGGCTGTGAAGAGACCTCTTTTAACCCTTTGCATGCTGGGAAATTTGTCGTCTGCTAAAATGTCGTCTGCTGAATTTCGAAAATTAGCATTTTCTTCGATTTTTTTCAAAGAATACTATCAGAATAGCAAACAGTTTGGATCCTGATGAGACGCCACGTTCTGTGGCGTCTCATCTGGATCCAAACTGTTTGCAAAGGCCTTCAAAATTCGGTTCCGGCACTGAAAGGGTTAAATGAAAAATTGCCATGAAACTTCTGTTCCTGTCTGGAAATACTTTATGCACATGCATAAAATGTATTTTTCTAGAATGTGGCCGAATGGATGATGAAGGGATGCTTTTAGATTTTCCGCCATTTCGTTCTATTGCACTAATCCATCCATGGAATTTTCTGTAACACACAACTGTAAATTAAATTTTTAATAATGTGAATTTGTGAACTGAGTACTTCGGTGCATTTTTATTAGCTAGGCTGTTTTCGGAGAAAATCCGAGGTATTGTCATAACTAGCTCGTTGTCTGCCGTCCGCCGCCTGGCTTCTGCCGTGCTAAAACCTTGACATTTTGCTCTAAAATCAGTGCTTCAACCTAACCGGTACTTCTTTGAAACTTCATATTAAGAAGCACCTTGATGAGTTCTACACGCCACACCCATTTTTGGGTCACTAGGTCAAATTCACTGTGACCACTAAAAAAAATAAAAAATTGACAAGTTTTCATTTATTCAAAAATGCACCCGCAGCCGAGTGTTGGCACCCATTATGCGGTACTCCTGTTTAGCTCAGCATAGTTGTGGTCTTCTATTTAAGAAACAAAAATATGTTTGTACTTTAGTCTCGTGTAATTCATAAAGTGATGAATATTACAGACACATTTTACAGCATATAAATTTGTGCACCTGGATATGAAATTTCTTAAATGGTTTGATCAAATATGGGGGCTTCCTTGTCTACTTTGGTTAATGACCTTGTTATCCCCCGCCATAGGCGGAGGGTTATTGTTTTGGCGTTGTCTTTCCGTCCTTCCGTCCATCTTTCCGTCCGTCAGGAGCCATATCTTGGAAGTGCTTTGGCGGATTTCATTGAAATTTGGTATGAGTATATATAAGGATAAGAGGATAATGCATGCCAAATGGCATTGTACACCATCTGTTAATAATTGAGTTATGGCCCTTTGTATCTTGAAAATATGCTTTTTTGAGTGTCAAATATTACATTTTCTGTCCAGAAGCATAATGGCGGGGGATATCAATTAAACGAATTTGCTTGTTTATACATTTTTATACATTTAAGGTTTATAATAAATATGCTTGGTTAAGTATCAGATAAATATATTTCTTTAACGATAACTTTAAATATTCCAACAAATAGATTTCACTTTGTCTATTCCATAATATTAAGAGCACATTTATAATTGGACCCCTTTTAAAACATCTCTCACATATGGAACTGCTTATTTTAGTGTCTTCATGTAACATACAAGTGAGTATTGCATAATGTTTAGTATTAATTATTAGAATAGTAATAATAAAAATGAAATAATGCATGTAATAATAATAGTGATAATAAAACATGTCATAATAATAATGAAAATTTAAGTTAGATGAATGGCTATTAGATTCATGGCTATGAATTTTAGATGTTCCAGTTCTTTCAAACTTGTAGTCATATATTTGAGAGATTTTCAATGTTTTAATAGCAGAGAATGGGACAGAGACGAAAGCTTATTTTAGCCTCTCATCCTCTCGTCAAAGTATCTGTTAATGTTAATTTGTTTGGCTTTCAGAACTGCCAGTTCTTTCAACTGTATGAGCTAGACATGAAAACAGCTCCTCTGGGGGATGGCAGCTTCTCAATATGCAGGTAAGATAAAACCCATTTGAGCCGCGTTCTGAGAAAACTGGGCTTAGTGGTTGTGCATTTAGCCCTGTTTTCTCAGAACGTGATTCATTTATTGTACAGGGTTCGCACAGGGCTTGAAAAGTGCTTGAAAATGAGTCCTAGGATTGAAAAGCCCTTGAACAAAGGTTGGCCTTGAAAAAGTGCTTGAAAAGTGCTTAATTCATGTAAAAAAAGCCTTGAAAATGTCTATTTCTGCTCAAAATTACTTTTATCATCGCTTTAATTATTAACTTAAATCGTTCTTAAGGGAAATGTTATGAAAATTTATCATAAATTCCTTCGCGCAAAAAGTTGAGTACGAAATATAAGCTTCGTACACTATTGAGTACGAAATGTTATGTGTACACGTCACAGATTATGTGTACTACGTCAGAGGTTCTTCGTTGTGATCAATTTTCGCGAGTGAAAACGCAGTGATGGGGAAGTGTCGTTTCAAACCAGGGTGGTTAACTGAATATTCCTGGGTACAGAAAACAAATGACATTCGAAAAGCACATTGTCGAGAATGTATGAAGACCATTGATGTCGGGAGGATGGGGGAAAGCGCTTTGAAAAGCCACAAGAAAACATGAAATTGAGAATCAATATGTTTGTTTGTAATAACTTTAAAAAGTAAATACATATGTGAGACTCATTGAGTTAAGGATGGATATTAAAAACATGTATTTGTATGTAATTAAATAACATGTATGAGTTAATATGGAATAAGTTTAATGAGTTTGAGCAATTAAATGACATTTACTGTGTTAATCTGGTTTGAAAATGCATTTTTTAAAGGAAACTAACGTACTGTTCTTGGCCTTGAAAATGAAAATTTGGCCTTAAAAAGTCCTTGAAAAGTGCTTGAATTTAGGTTTGCGATTTCTGTTTGAACCATGTTGTAGCTTGATTGCATTAAAGCCTAGTGCTAATTGAAACGCTCTCCAGTCTATTTCCTGGGTATGACCAGTTCTTGATGTCCATGGGGGAGATCTAAAGAATCGCTTTCTGAGAAAACTGGGCTTAATGCATGTGCGTAAAGTGTCGTCCCAAATTAGCCTGTGCAGTCCGCACAGGCTAATCAGGGACAACACTTTCCGCATAAATTGGATTTTTGCTGGAAACTTCATTTAAATGAAAAATGTCATAAAAGTGGAAAGTGTCGTCCCTGATTAGCCTGTGCGGATTGCACAGGTTAATCTGGGACGACACTTTACGAACATGCATTATGCCCAGTTTTCTCAGAACACGACTCTAAAGAATGCTCCCACAGTGGGATTTACCCAGCAATAACTTCAGTTTGGATTGAGACATTGCACTCAATGCTTGTTTATATGAAGCTTACATGAAGACCTAGCTTGGATTGTTTTGGGTCATGGTCACTGTAACTAAAATAGAAAAAACAGCAAACAGGGGTTTCTGGTCAACAACTAGCGTTTGACCAATTGTGATGAAACTAATGAGGCTACAGCATAAACACCTAGCTCAGGATTGTATTTGAAGCTTGTAAAAAAATGTAAAAAAATTGTGAACTCAATCCTCTCATTTTGAGATTTTGTGTGTAGGTAGATTGCAGTCCCAGCATTACATTGCATTTGGGGCCAGTCAGGCTAAGGTCAAGGTCATGGTTTATAAACATGAAAGTTTTTTTAATATATTGAGTTTGGATTGAAGTATTGTACTGAAATTGTATGTGTAGGTTTTTCTAATATATAAACCTAGCATTAGAGATCATTAGAGATCATTTAGGGCAGTCAGGTAAAGATCAAGGTCATCATACTAAAAATAGAAAATAAGTTTCTGTTTAATATTATTAGGTTAGATGTAGATATAGTGCTGAAATTTTGTGTGTATGTAACTTGCATGTTTACCAAGCTTGGATTTCCATCTGGGACCAGGTGGGTCAAGATAAAGGTCATTGTTTCAGTGTTTCTAAAAACAGAAAACTGTTTCCACTGTAGAGCTAAAAGTTTTTACATTGGTATGATTCAGAAGTTGTGTATGTTGGGACCTTGCATGCAGACCTAGTGTTACATTGCATTTTGGACCGGTGGGATTAAAGTAAAGATCACTGTTATTTAGGATTGAACAAACTGTTATTGGCACAATTCTTTGAGTTTTGATGGAGGTATTGCGCTGACATTTTAAGAGTATGTGACTTACACGCAGACCCAGCATGGGATTGCTCAATTATTCAAATTGAATTAATAATTATAACTTTGAAAACCTGGCTTGTGGCGTAACCATGTGTTTGTTTTTATGCCCCTGGATCAAATGATCGGGGTATATTGTTTTTGGCGTCATTGTGTGTGTCTGTCCTAAAACTTTAACCTTGGTTAGAGTTTTGGGTAAAGTTGGTCATAACTTTTGCAATATTGAAGATAGCAACTTCATATTTGACATGCATGTGTATCTCATGGAGCTGCACATTTTGAGTGGTGAAAGGCCAAGGTCATTCTTCAAGGTCAAATATATGGCATCAAAGCAGCGCAATAGGGGGCATTGTGTTTCTGACAAACACATCTCTTGTTTTAAATAAATGCTTGTTACTATATAGAAACTAATTGCATAAGATAATGAAATGTCCATCTTTTGTCATTAAAGTGCACTGCTTATTCTTTTTAGAAAATGTGTCAGTAAGAAGACTAGAGAAGCATATGCGGTCAAGATCGTGAGTCGACGTATCGATGTAAATCGTGAAGTGACGCTTCTCAAACTGTGTCAAGGTCACAGAAACATTGTACAGCTCATCGATGTGTTCTATGATGAAGTAATTCTTTCAATTTCCTTATTTTAAACACTTACTCTGGGAAAACGGGGTTTAATGCATGTGCATAAAGTGTCCTCCTAGAAACGTTCAAGCAGTCTGTACAGGCTAACCCGAGACAACACTTTCGGCTTTTATGGTATGTATGATGAAAGGAATTCTCTTCTTAGCAAAAATCCAGTTTTTGCGGAATGTATTGTCCCAGATTAGCCTAAGCTGACACCACAGGCTAATCTGGGATGACTTAATACGCACATGCATTAAACCCCATTTTCCCAGAGCGAGGCTTATATGTGCGAGAAATTTTACAATAAAATAAAAGAATAGTTTTGCAAGTGTTGAATAGATACAACTTTATTTACTGAAGCTTCAAAAAACCTGAACCATGTGTTCCTGCCAAGTTAAACCCCAATTATTGCCTGTGTTTGTTTCGAATAGGCTGCAAAAATATTATTATTTGTGTGACATTATTTTAAATTCACAAGCATTTAACCTAGTTTTTACAGTAGGAGACTTTACTCATATTAATTCTGTCCCAATTTTCAGCTACACACGTACATGGTGCTGGAGCTGTGTCAGGGGGGAGAACTACTGAATAGGATCCGTAAAAAGAAGAACTTCTGTGAGCCTGAGGCAAGCGAGATCATGCTCAAGCTGGTGCTTGCTGTGGACTTCATGCACTCGAGGGGGGTCGTACATCGGGATCTCAAACCAGAGGTAGGAGCGCAGATATTTGAGCCTTGATCTGGGACAACTGGCTTAATGTATGTGCAGAAAGTGTCATCCCAGATTAGTCTCTGCAGTCTGCACTGGCTAATCAGGGACACAACTTTTTGCTGAAAAGGGCTGTTGACTGCACAGGCTAATCTGGGACGAAACTTTAGAAGCATGCTTTTAGCCCTATTTTCCCAAAGGAAGTATCATTTCCTTTTCATAGGCCAATATTTATAAGTCTTACCGGAAAACTTCAAATAGTTTCTTATACAATGTCAATATGGCGAAAAGTTTTTGTTGTTTAATATTTTAACATGTTGTGAAGTTTTAAAAAAAGCTTTATTTTCCGATTTCAAAATCTCTCCTGGGAACACAAGCCCGGAACATATGTTTTGTATTTTGGAGAAAACATGACAATGGAACCTGCTAATGACAAATTTGGCTAAATTATATGGTTTGTGAGGGGAACAGTACCAGTGTATTGCAAACTTTTAATTAATATTGCTTAGATTTAGGGTGTACATCCTGAACTTCATATTATTTTGACTAAAAATGTATTTCCTTGCATTTTTTATTATTTACTGCTAAATCCATGCAATAAGGTTTGACTGAAGCAAGCTTTCAAACCAGTAGTAACTTTGGAAAAATATTTTTCAAGCTCATCTGAGCTCAACATGCTTTTGGTCAGTCAGTCAGTCAGTCACACTTTTCTGGATCCTGCGATAACTTTAAAAGTTCTTAATATTTTTTCATGAAACTTGCAACATGGATAGATGGCAATATGGACATTATGCACGCCATTTCATTTGGTTCCTACGTCATAAATTGTGGTTGCTATGGCAACCAAAAAAATAAAAATAAATAAAAAAATCTGAAAATGGTGGAATTTCTGACAATGGTGTTGGTAGGGGACCATATTGCTTGACAAAAGCCTTGTTGATCATGTTTTATACATCGTCCATTTTTTATCTTTTTAAGGCTGTTGAGGCAAAACTTATTGCCCAATATTCATAAAATTAGGTCAGAAGGTTTGTCTCATTTAAATCTAGACCAAGGACCTAACTGAGTCAGGGAGCTGTCGAAAACTAGGTCACAACATGTGTGTAGGTATGATTAAAGAAAATGCTTTTTAACACATTAGTGGCTGAATCTCCATGAAACTTGCATGTATAGCATCCTTGGCCTTGTTGTTAATTTAATATAATACTTTAACAATTGTATGGTTATTTATTTTAATATTTTTCACAACCTTTGACACTCTTGTTAATTTTATATTTTAGCTTGGTATTATAATATTTTTCAGAACCTGCTTTTTGAGAACAACACAGAGAGTGCCGAAGTGAAGATAATTGATTTCGGCTTTGCGCGCTTAAAACCGGGTAACCAGCAGTTGAGTACGCCGTGTTTTACCCTCCCGTATGGTGCCCCAGAGGTCCTTCTGCAGGCAAGCTCCAGCAGGGAGAAGGAGGGCTATGATGAGTCATGTGACCTCTGGAGTCTGGGAGTGATATTGGTAAGTCTCAAAGTGACCTCTGGAGTCTGGGAGTGATATTGGTGAGTCTCAAAGTGACCTCTGGAGTCTGGGAGTGATATTGGTGAGTCTCAAAGTGACCTCTGGAGTCTGGGAGTGATATTGGTGAGTCTCAAAGTGACCTCTGGAGTCTGGGAGTGATATTGGTGAGCCTCAGAGCCAGTGTGTTTTTTTATGCCCCCGGTAGGGTGGCATATAGCAGTTGAACTGTCCGTCAGTCTGTCTGTCTGTCTGTCAGTCTGTCAGTCAGTCAGTCCGTCCGTCCGAAAACTTTAACATTGGCCATAACTTTTGCAATATTGAAGATAGCAACTTGATATTTGGCATGCATGTGTATCTCATGGAGCTGCACATTTTGAGTGGTGGTCAAGGTCATCCTTCATTGTCACAGGTCAAACAAGAGATGTGTTCGTAAGAAACACATTTCCCCCTATTGCGCCGCTTTGAAATAAAAATATTTTTTTTTACCTTTGACCTTGAAGGATGACCTTGACCTTGAACTTCCACCACTCAAAATGTGCAGCTTTATGAGATAAACATGCATGCCAAATAGCAAGTTGCTATCTTCAATATTGCAAAAGTTATGGCCAACGTTAAAGTTTATTTTTCGGACGGACAGACTGACATACTGACGAATAGTTAAACTGCTATATGCCACCCTACCGGGGGCATAAAAACAAAATCCTAGGGAAGTAACAAGCTTTAAAGGGAGAGAATTTCTATTTTATATCATTTGGCAGGAACAGATCATTTCACAAGGGAAGTAATATTTTTTTACGGGATATAAACAAAATAATAAAAATTCAAAGCGGCACAGTAGGGGGCATTGTGTTTCCGACAAACTTATCTCTTGTTTTGCACTATCTTCGAAATAGGGCCGGGAACCTTTAGATTGGAAAAAAATGTTTTGTTTTGACTTAAATTTTCATATTGGTGAGGTGTTTATACTAACACATACTTAAAAATTGAAAATAAATGCATTTTCAATGTTATACTCGCTAAGGTTGAACTTTCTGAGCTCAATAGGGAAATGATCTAAATATGGCATATTATTCATTTATTTATGTTTTCATTTTTTTCTCAGAAGCCTTCTAATTGAATATTTGGTCAGTTTTGGGGGAAATTGTGTTTTTTTGAGATCGGGAATGAGGTTGAATTGCAATCCTAACTTTGACCAAAAAAAACCCACTTCAAAGCTGTAATGTTTATAACCTCAATCACACGAGAAAAGGTATATTGTTTTGCTGCTGTGCTTCTGTCCATAGGTATGTGTTATGGTAGGTCTGTAGACCAATTATTCTCCACGGAATATCTGGGGAGTGCTTCCACCTATGATCATGCACATTTGCATGCTGGTTATTTGTGAGGACAGGAAGACACCTTGCAACCTTCATGTCAAAGATCAAGGTTGCTATGTATTTTAATATGATAATCCAAATTAACATGCTGCTTGCTTTTCAGAAAAGCAAAGAAAATCAGTTTGGAGTTCAACCAGTCAAAAATCAATTATGAAAACATTTCAACACAAAATATCTAGAACGCTTGAACCTAGAATCATAAAATGGAGCCTTGTTCTGTGAAAACTGGGCTTCATGCATTTGTGTAAAGTGTCGTCCCAGATTTGCCTGTGGGGTCAGCACAGGCTAATCTTTGACGACACTTTTCACTGATTCTAGATATTTGTGCAGAAAAGACTACCTTTAAAAATTCATTTAAGCAAAAGCGTCTTCTCTGATTAGTCTGTGCGGACTGCACAAATAAGTATGATAGTTAGAAGGAAGACATATCAATTAAAAAGACATCAAGCTTTCAATTACTTACAATATTTTTAAATCTTTTTAATATTGCATATATTGACAGCTTGACCACATGTCAGGATTTTATTTTAGTACATATTTCCTGCTAAAAAGATTCTGTATTATTATTAGTATAATTAAATTCTGTTGTGTATGTTTTCTATTCGTTTTCTTTTTCCTAATACTGATTGTATGACTTGTTTATTATCTAGTTTCTGGTGTATTCCAAATCATGTTCCTGTTTCATAAAGTACTTCTTTTATTTTGAACTCCTAATTCTCAGAATAGTTTAAAGCCTTCTGGTCTCAGGTGAGCGCCATAGGGCCCATGGCTCTCTTATTCCTAAGACTAATTGAATAACTTCCTTTATCATCCAGTTCACGTAGACTCATAATTAGGTTCCATCTCATGCAGTGCACAATGCTTGAATTCAGGTCAGGTTCCTTTCTCTTGCGAGAAACTCACAGTCTGTTCAGTTTTTATGCTCCCCCAAAAATTTTGGGGGAAGCATATAGTCACCGCTTCGTCTGTCCGTCCGCGTGTCCGTCCGTGCACAATTTTTGTCCGGGCTATTTCTCAGCAACTAATGACCGGAATTCAATGAAACTTTAAGGGAAGCTTCACTACCAAGAGGAGATGTGCATATTATCAGTGGTTCTGGTCGGATGTTTTTTCACAGAGTTATGGCCCTTTTAAATTTTCCATTAACTGTACATATAGTGCAATTCTTGCCCGGGCTATTTCTCAGCAACTAATGACAAGAATTCAATGAAACTCTATGGGAAGCTTCACTACCAAGAGGAGATGTGCATATTATCAGCGGGTTCTGGTCGGATAATTTTCACAGAGTTATGGCCCTTGGAAATTTTCCATTAACTGTACATATTGTGCAATTTTTGTCCGGGCTATTTCTCAGCAACTAATGACCGGAATTCAATGAAACTTTATGGGAATCTTCACTACCAAGAGGAGATGTGCATATTATCAGCGGGTTCTGGTCAAATGATTTTTCACAGAGTTATGGCCCTTTAAAATTTTATATAAAAAAATTCTTGTCACCCCAACTACTGTGCCCTCAAGACGTTTCCTTTTATCTGAATATATAGTGCAATATTGTGACCAAAAAAAACTTTGGGGAGCATCACTCGTCTCCGACGGTTTCTTGTTATGCTATTTGCTGCTCATCAGTATCTTAGAGATGGGAATGAAACCTTGAAAACTTTATTTTGTTAAGAAACTTCTTTAATATTATTAGCTCGGCTGTTTTCAGAGAAAACCTGAGGTATTGTTATAGCCAGCTCTTCGTGTCGTGTCCGTCGTCTTGTCCACCGTCCGCAAAACCTTAACATTTTGTTAAGGTTTTGAACATTGGCTCTAAAACTCTAAAATCAAAGTGCTTCCACCTACAACTTTGAAACTTCATATGTAGCTGCACCTTGATGAGTTCTACACGCCACACCCATATTTGGGTCACTAGGTCAAAGTCACTGTGACCCCAAAAAAAATATTAAAATCTGACAATCTTTCATTTCTTCAAAAATGCACCCCGCAGCCGAGCGTGGCACCCGTTATGCGGTGCTCTTGTATTTTCTAAGGGACTAAATGCATATCTAAGTGGTTAAGGGTTAACTTCCACTGTCATCAGTATCCGCTTTCCTTTCAGTACACAATGCTGTCAGGCCGGGTCCCATTCCATGCCAGCAGCTCAGAGGACCAGGCCAAGGCACTCATGCGTGAAATCAAGATTGGTCGCTTTAGTTTTGATGGCAAGGAATGGACGGACGTCTCCACTGCAGCCAAATCTCTCATACAGGGTATATCTGTCATATTATACAGTGCATCAGGGCTTAGTCTGGCATTTGTCAAAGTAGCCAATTGCTACAAATTAGCAAATTTTGCTAAAGAAATTTCCATTTTGCTTCAACTTTTTCTTCATAAGATTCATAAAACTTAAAATCGTTAGAATTTCTTAGTTCTACAATACATTGTATGTAAGAAAATTTTAACCAGGGGGAACCCTGTATTGAATTGCCTAGTCTTTCAAGTTAATAGCTTAAAAAAATATTAGAAACCATATTCAATTTTTCTGTGCTAGGTGTCAGTTTTTATGCCCCCGGTTCGAATGATTGGGGGTATATTTTTTTGGCCTGTCTGTCTGTCCCAAAACTTAAACCTTGGTCATAACTTTTGCATTATTGATGATAGCAACTTGATATTTGGCATGCATCTGTATCTCATGGAGCTTTTCATTTTGAGTGGTGAAAGGTCAAGGTCATCCTTCAAGGTCAAATATATGGCTTCAAAGCGGCACAGTAGGGGGCATTGTGTTTCACAAACACAGCTCTTGTTTTTAACATGGTGTTAACAAGTGTTAATATAAACTTATCAGAAGTTTCATGTTTACACCAAAATATTCTGCATCTCCAAGTTGATATCAATATAAACAGCTTTTATATCATTTTCATCCAAATTTATTTTTATACCCCCACAAACGAAGTTTAGGGGGGTATATAGGAGTGAGCTTGTCTGTCGGTCAGTCTGTCTGTCGGTCCGTATTAAGTGTCCGCTCCCTAATTCAAGTTGTTTTCATCCAAGCTTCACCAAACTTGGTCAGAAGTTGTATCTAGATGATGTCTAAGTCAAGTTCGAATATGGGTCATGTCGGATAAAAAACTAGGTCATGTGGTCACTTAGTGCCCTTTAAACATTGAGCATTGTGTCTGCTCTCTAATTCAAGTAGTTTTCATCCGATCTTCACCACACTTGGTCAGAAGTTGTATCAAGATGATGTGTAGGTCAAGTTCGAACATGGGCCATGCCAGGTCAAAAACTAGGTCACGGGGTCACTAAGTGCGTTTTAAACATTGAGCATGGTGTCCGCTGTTTTTTGTGAAGACAACATGCATAATATATTCTGTGTCAATGCGGCATGTGGGGGTATTTGTCACGTCTGTGACAAAGCTCTAGTTTTATTTCATGATTACTTTGATTTGCAGAAAATTGTGTGTCATTGTGTCATATCCAAATAAAAAAGAAAAGAGGCACACCTAGAAAGGTACTTTTTAGCTCACCTGATTGCTCAGGTGAGCTTTTGTGACCGGTCTTTGTCCGTCGTATGTCCGTCTGTCCGTCCGTTTACATTTGCTCGTAAACACTCTAGAGGCCACATTTCTTGTCCCATCTTCATGAAACTTGGTCAAAAGCTTTGTCCCAATGAAATCTCGGCCGATCTGTTGAAAAACATGGCCGCCAGTGGGCGAGGCAGTTTTCCTTATTTGGCTATAGAGAAACCTTGTAGACACTCTAGAAGTCACAATTTTTGCCCAATCATCATGAAAGTTAGTCAAAACATTGGTTCAATTGATGTCTCCGACGAGTTCGAAAATGGTCGGGATCGGTGAAAAAACATGGCCGCCAGTGGGCGGGGCATTTTTCTCTATATGTATATAGTGGCAGTTTTCCCTATTTAGCTTTAGAGAAACCTTGTAAACCTTGTAAACACTCTAGAAGTCACAATTTCTGCCCAATCATCATGAAAGTTGGTCAAAACATTGGTTTTAATGATATCTCAGACAAGTTTGAAAATGGTCGGGATCGGTGAAAAAACATGGCCGCCAGTGGGCGGGGCATTTTTCTCTACATGTATATAGTGAAAAAATGTGAACACAGTATAAGTCACATTTTTGGCCCAAATTTCATGAAATTTGCTGAGAATATTTGTTTCCTTGATACGAGAGTTTAGTTCAAAAATGGTTCCGGTCAGTTGAATAATATGGCTGCTGGGAGGGGGGCAGTTTTCTCATTATGCCCCCCCCCCCCCCTTTCGAAGAAGAAGGGGTATATTGTTTTGCACATGTCGGTCCGTCCGTCCACCAGATGGTTTCCGGATGATAACTCAAGAGGGCTTATGCCTAGTATCATGAAACTTCATAGGTACATTGATCGTAACTCGTAGATGACCCCTATTGACTTTCAGGTCACTAGGTCAAAGGTCAAGGTCACGATGACCCGAAATAGTAAAATGGTTTCCTGATGATAACTCAAGAACGCTTAGGCCTAGGATCATGAAACTTCATAGGTACATAGATCATGACTCGTAGATGACCCCTATTGATTTTCAGGTCACTAGGTCAAAGGTCAAGGTCACGGTGACCCGAAATAGTAAAATGGTTTCCAGATGAATACTCAAGAACGCTTATGCCTAGGATCATGAAATTTCATAGGTACATTGATCATGACTCGAAGATGACCCCTAATGATTTTCAGGTCACTAGGTCAAAGGTCAAGGTCACGGTGACCTGAAATAGTAAAATGGTTTCTGGATGATAACTCAAGAACGCTTATGCCTAGGATCATGAAACTTCATAGGTACAATGATCATGACTTGCAGATGACATCTATTGATTTTCAGGTCACTAGGTCAAAGGTCAAGGTCAGGGTCACCTGAAATAGTAAAATGGTTTCTGGATGATAACTCAAGAACGCTTATGCCTAGGTTCATGAAACTTCATAGGTATATTGATCATGACTCGCGGATGACCCCTATTGATTATCAGGTCACTAGGTCAAAGGTCAAGGTCACAGTGCCAAAAAACGTATTCACACAATGGCTGTCAAGGTCACGGTGACTCAACTTAGAAAAATGGTTTCCGGATGATAACTCAAGAATGCTTACGCCTACGATCATGAAACTTCATTGGTACATTGATCATGACTCGCAGATGAAATAATGATGAAACTTGACCAGGATGTTTGTCAGGACAATATCTAGGTCAAGTTTGACATTTGGTAAAGATTGAATGAACCGACTCGTCTCAGGTGAGCGACCTAGGGCCATCTTGGCCCTCTTGTTTTAGTATATTCACACTATCGCAAATAGACTCACCAGGAATTTACACTGCAGGGCTGCTGACAGTTGACCCAAAAAAAAGACTCACAATGGAACATCTAAAGAAGAACGAGTGGTTGCTAAGGAACAATAACAGTGTGCTATCGGAGAAGACACTTCTGACCCCGGGGGTGCTCACAAACACCACTGCGGTCCAGATCCAATTCTCAGCTACAATGGATGCCTTCCATAAGGCCCAGCGCGAGGGTTTCACCCTCCAGCCTGTGGGGAAAGCCCCCCTCGCTCGTCGACGAAAGCAGAAAAAGGGATCTGATGAGCGCAGTGAATCAACAGACAGTAGTCACTCGAGTGGTTCCTCCACGAAAAATTTCTCTCAGGGTAACGCTAGCTCAAGTACAAGTACTGTTGGGACAAGTAATTATATTGACGTAAGTCCTGTAGCCAGTGATTCTGTTGTTTCTAGTACACTGCTATCTAATACATTACCAGTGGTGACGCCGGAACTAGTTAGAAACCTTTCTAATAATTCGAACTTGTCGAATACTTCGTCCGCCTCCCACAGTTCTACACATAGCCTTGGATTCACACCTCAGCGGAAAACGCCTGTCGAATTTTTAACGAGTGGGAACAGTAGTACGTCCGTGCAGTCCGCTCAGGACTTGTTCATCTTTGGCCCAGATTCTAGTGGTGGAAGTAGTAAAATTCCTGTTAAAGAGATACGGGGTTCTTCGGAATCAGAAGCGTCCATCGATGAACCTCCCTTTCAGACAAGAGGCACGAAGCGGAAACACAGTCTCGAGGCGGATGAGACTTTTACGGATTCTGACTGCGGCGATGAAGAGGATTGTTACGGTGATGACAATGGTGCTGACATTGATGTTGATGGAGATGACGTTGATGATGACGAGGTGGAGTATAGTGATGAATTCGAAACAAGCAGTGATTGCATAATAATTGACCATGAAACTGAAGAGGATAGTAAAGATGTTGAAATGAATCGGTTATATACTGAGTCACAGAGTGATGGGAGTCATTCTGCATCAAGTAGCTCCAACAAAAAGGCTATTACTCACAAGAAGGCTAGACATGACTCAACAATTGTGATTGATGATTAGAACATAATATTTTATGCATATATCAGCAATTTTTACACTGTTTGGGTTATGGGTCTGGTACTGATCAAATTGTGAAATTCTTAACATGAAAACTTGCAGGTGGAAAAAATATTTAAAAAGAAATAACATTGTAAGAAATAAGAATCAATCAAATATTGTAAGTGATGTATTGTTGGTTGAATTTGTTATTTATTATGCTCCTCGAAAAAAAATTGGGGAGCATTTAGTTGCCAGTTTGTCCTTCCTTCCTTACTTCCTTTCTTCCATCACACTTTTCCGTCACACTTTTGTTACAGTGCCTTCAATATTTTACTGATCTCTTACATATTTGGCATGTAGGTACCTTGCATAGACCTCTTCCTTTTGATGAGGTTTGAGGTCACTGGGGTCAAGGTCATTGAGGCTAATAAAAGATTTTCTCACAGTTTGGTTACAGTTTTATAGCGTACATAAGGGGAGCATCCATCGTTTTCAACGATATGTGTTAATTTGGCTTCAGGAATGGGTCTAATTACAACACCTATTATATGAAAAGAAAATTAACGATACATACTACATAAAAGTTATGATAAGTATGCCCTTATGTTATTATTCTTTTATAGTAACTTTGTTTTTTACATATAAGTTATTGATGTTTGTGACATTCATATAATAAGGCTTAGGAAATACACATGTGTTTGTTTTATAGAAGTTAACATCACTACTCCAGACAAAGAATACACATTAATATGCTTTATTTAGAATGTTACCATTGGTTACGTTTATCATAAAGTTGTCAAGCTGCTAGTTTAGGTCATGGTTTGACAAAATGGCATCAATTCTCATGTTTTTATCATTTATCAGTCTTTACTGTTATCACTACACATGAAATGTTTTCAAGGGCAAGTTGACAAGCGTTAATTGCAGAATTGAATCTTTGTTACAATACAGAATTTAATATGAACTTATTGCAAATTTGAATCTGTATGCAACAATTTCAATATATTTTTCTGAAATTGTTAAAAAACAATAAAGAAGACTACTTTGGATTGTCTGTACTAATAGATTAAATATGTTAATACATGATACATAGACATGATCAATTCACTTTTTGAAAGGCAATGGCCAACAATGGGGAGGTGAACAATGAAGGTAATTGTGTGTAGTTTTAGTGGAAACTTTGGTTTTAAGTTACCATTTTGTGATCAATAATCTTAGTATTTTACATAGGATATTAATGGTTAAAGATTATTTTTTTAATGAATTGCTCAGTTTGGCTTAAAGTAACATTGATACTCAAAACAACAAATATTTCATACAATATTTCGTAAAAACAAGTTAACCCATAAAAAATCTGTTCCTTATAGCAATAGCAAAAATTTCAATGCTCGATGTGGTATGGTAACATAGATTTAACGAGATACTAAATGCTAGTTTTTATTTTCTGTGCGACAATATATTCCATGTTAATTTTCCGCAATGTTATCTGAACATATACGAGCGAACCCAAGACTGGCTTTGGGCAGCGTCGAAAGCTGCCCTAGGCTAACATAGGCTAATCTCGAGTTCGCTCGTAAATGTTCAGATATCATAGCCAGAAATTCATTAGGAACATTGATTTTTTTAATCTGTTAACTTTATTTTTCTAAATATTGTTCGAAATTTCTGTTTATTATGAGTGTCTATGGGCTTTTTTTATATTTTTAGTATGTGTTTTATATCTACTATGTTTAATTGAATTAAAACACATTCAGATCATTGTACGTGTACATGTAATGTTATATCATTTGAACGTTTTTTCTCCACATTTGTAACTCACATTCAAACATACACATCTTTGGTTGATAGTTTTAAATATTCCTCATTGCTGTTTCTCATCAAATTTTTACTTCTAGTTTTATGGATGATAATTATCTGCATTATGCAAGTTGTGATCTTTTCCTTAAAAATGTAATTAAAAAGATGACCATGTAAGTGTTATACTGTCAAAATACGTGAATTATAATTTTATTTAAATCAATGTTTTTTTTCTATTTGCAACCTGTGTTATTTATTAAACTTATTGCTCATTTAAACTTATTACCTATATTTATCACCTATAAGCTGATATAACAGTGCCAATTACCATCACGATCATGTGTAGTCAAAGGATTACGACAAAAATATATATAAACCTGCTACAGCCCCCAGAAAACTAGGAACAATTTCAAAACAATCGAAAACATTAAAATTGAACGTTATTTGAGGGCTCTTACTGTTATATTATTTTTTTTATAGTTTTTTTTGCATGTTTTGATTGTTTGAAGTTGATCTTCAGTGCTTTTATTCTAGTTATGTGTTAAAGTATTAATTTTAACCCAGGCAAACGTGTGATTGTGGGGTAAATTATGGTAACTCTGTCTGTCAGTTCCCATAAAATATTAACAGTTCTTACTATACTTCTACATGCTAAAAGTTATAACTGTACTTCCACATATCCTTAGTGAATAAATTGCAAGGTCAAATAAGTCAATACTATGATGTTTATATGTGCAATACCAGAGGGGATAATCACGTGATAATCAAGATGGTGACGTCCATGCCGATGCAGGTATTTTGGGGTGTTGTGTACCTTTTATTACGGTATTTGTATTAATTTTTTTAATGCTGCTTTCTTTCCAGTCATCTCAGCAAAAAGTTACTGGAGTTTATTTCATATAAATATTTGCTCTTTACTCAACTTTACCCTCTGCAAAATTTCTTAGCAGGACCTAATTACAGCTCCACAAAGTTAATTTTGTGGGGAGTAAAGGAGAGATTTAAATCGAATTTTATTACAAAATAAAAGCTAATTGGCCTTTGATTGATATGGCTGATAAGTGGGCGTCAGTTATACATCCAGCAAAAGTAATAATGTGTATTATACCGTATAAGACAGCGAAAAATTACTATCTCGGCATGGACTTCGCCGTCTGGACTGTCACATGATTACCCCCTCTGAATACTTTTCTAACAAATAGGTATGGGGTTATTTGTAATTTGAGCCGTGCTTTGTGAAAAGGGGTTTAATGCATGTGTGTAAAGTGTTATCCCAGATAAGCCTGTGCAGTCTGACCTTTTTTGATCAGTTTTGTCCGGCCTGTACTGTGCATCATCAGCATTTGCAGTGTTTACACTCTAGAGGCTGCATTTATAGTTCAAAACATGTTTTCCAATGATCCCTAGATATAGTTTAAAACTTGGTCATGTTGGGTTAAAAAATACAAAAATAGGTCAAATTAAAGAGAATGCTTGTTAACACTTAAATCCACATTGGTTTCCCAATTTTTATGAAATTTGGTTACATCATTTGTCCAAATTCAAAGCCAAGTTTAAGAATGTTTCTTGTCCATTTTAAAACTTAAATGCCAAAGGGGTGGGACAAATTTTGTAACATGTCTTTAGTGAATCCTTATGAACACTCTTATAGTTACTCGTTTTGTCCAATCAGCATGAAACTTGATCAGAATATTTGTTCTAATGACAACTCAGCCTAGTACAAACTTTCGGGGAAGAAAGCAAGGTCATTTATTGCACAAACATAAAAAAGCTGCTTTAAAACAGTTCATTGCCATAGCGTCTCAGGTGAGGGATCTAGGGCCTTTTGCCCTCTTGTTTGTAACAGATTGCCAATATAATTGTATGATAGTATTTGAATTACACATAAAGTTCTATTTAAGTTTGTATGTATTATAAATATTTGTTAAAGTGATTGTGTGCTTAAAGCATACCTATGTTTAACGCTTAATATATATACTATTTATATATTATGTTAATGAAAAATTTATAATATTTATAACCTGTTGAAAATAACAGTTATCAGAAGACATGATTGAACTTGTTATGATTGATAAAATATATATTCTAATGTTATGCATGCTATTATTAGTGATTGTCTAATATGATGACAGAATAGTTTTTAAGTTTATTTTGTCAAGTTGTTAAATGGCTAGTATTGATTTTATCAATGACTGTTTTTAATTTAAGCAGGTACAAACCAGCTGTTATCATTTTAATTCAAATGAGAGAATTCTCTATTGTCATTTTAAATAAATCATGAATGGATTTTGTGTTTGGTCTTTGTTGCAGTGATTTATCCTGTTTGTGACCATTTTCAAGATGGAGAAATATTAAACAAGAACTATTTTTACAAAACGAAAACGGTGTTCGTGTTAATTGGCTTTTGTTGGTTGAAAACAATCGTCACTAAAATCATTAAAGCCAAAGACTTTGATTTTCTGTTCGTTCTTCGCATATTTCCTATTGCCATTGTTTTGTGCATCCGAATCAAAGTTTTAGAGAGAAAATTAGATGTGTTTGTGAAACACCATGTCCCCCCATATCTTTGACCTTGATGGATGACATTGACCTTTCACCACTCAAAATGTGCCGCTCCATGAGGTACATATGCATGCCAAATATCAAGTTGCTATCTTCAATATGGAAAATTTTTACCTTTGACCTTGAAGGATGACATTGACCTTTCATCACTCAAAATGTGCAGCTCCATGAGATACACATGCATGCCAAATATCAAGTCTTCAATATTTCAAAGTAATGGTCAATTTTAAAGTTTGACACAAACAAACCAACAGACAGGGCAAAAACAATATGTCCCCCAGTATAGACTGGGGAACATAAAAATGAAAAATGAAGGATCGTATGACATTTCAACTTGCTAACCCCCAATCTGTTTACCCCATACCTTCACAAAACACATTTCAATATTTACGAGTTTATTATACCCCCATTACTGGTAATGGGGGCTATATAGGAGTCACTTTTTTTATACTCCCCAAACAATTATTTTGGGAGGAGCATATAGTCGCCGCTTCGTCTGTCCGTCCGTGTGTCTGTCCGTGCACAATTTTTGTCCGGGCTATTTCTCAGCAACTAATGACCGGAATTCAATGAAACTTTATGGGAAGCTTCACTACCAAGAGGAGATGTGCATATTATCAGCGGGTTCTGGTCGGATGATTTTTCACAGAGTTATGACCCTTTGAAATTTTTTATAAAAAAATTCTGGTCCCCCCAACTACTGTGCCCTCAAGACGTTTCCTTTTATCTGAATATATAGTGCAATATTGTGACAAAAAAAACACTTTGGGGAGCATCACCCGTCTCCGACGGTTTCTTGTTTTTATATAGGAGTTACTTTGTCGGTCTGTCTGTTGGTCTGTATGTCTGTCCCGAAAATTTCATCCGATCTTCACCAAACTTGGTCACAAGTTGTATCTAGATGATGTCTAGGTCAAGTTTGAATATGAGTCATGCCGGGTCAAAAACTTGGTCAGGGGGTCACTTGGTGGGTTTTGAACAGAAAGTTTGTCCTGACCATAACAATGTCATTAATCGTTAGATTTTAAAATGACTTGGTACATTTGTTCACCATCATGGGACAGTGTGTTGCGTGAAAGAATTACGTCGATATCTCCAAGGTCATGGTCACACGTTGAGTTCAAAGGTAAAATTCTTGTTCGGGCCATAACTATGTCGTTCATTGTGAGATTTTAAAATCATTTGGCACATTTATTCACTATCATTGGACGATGTGTCGCGCGAAAGAATTACATCGATATCTCCAAGGTCAAGGTTACACTTTGAGTTCAAAGGTAAAAAAATGGCCATAAATGAGCTTGTCTGGGCAATAACTATGTCGTTCATTGTGAGATTTTCAAATCATTTGGCACATTTGTTCACCATCATTGGATGGTATGTCGCGCAAAAGAATTACGTCAATATCTCCAAGGTCAAGGTCACACTTTGAGTTTAAAGGTCAAAAAAAGCCATAAATGAGCTTGTCCGGGCAATAACTATGTCGTTCATTGTGAGATTTTAAAATCATGTGGCACATTTGTTCACCAACATTGGACGGTGTGTCGTGCGAAAGAATTACGTCGATATCTCCAAGGTCAAGGCCACACTGAGTTCAAAGGTCAAAAATGGCCATAAATGAGCTTGTTTGGGCCAGAACTATGACGTTCATTGTGAGATTTTAAAATCATATGGCACATTTGTTCACCATCATCGGACGGTGAGTTGCGCGAAAGAATTGCATCAATATCTGCAAGGTCAAGGTCACACTTTGAGTTCAAGGTCAAAAAATGGGCATAAATGAGCTTGTCCGGGCCATACCTATGTCGTTCATTGTGAGATTTTAAATTCATTTGGCTCATTTGTTCACCATCATTGTAAGTGTGTCGCGTGAAAGAATTACGTCGATATCTCCAAGGTCAAGGTCACACTTTGAGTTCAAAGGTCAAAAATGGCCATAAATGAGCTTGTCCGGGCCATAACTATGTCGTTCATTGTGAGATTGTTAAATCATTTGTTCATCGTCATTAGACGGTGTGTCGCACGAAAGAAATTATGTCGATATATCCAAGGTCAAGGTCACACTTTGAGTTCAAAGGTCAAAAATGGCCATAAATGATTTTGTCCGGGTCATAACCATTCATTGTGAGATTTTAAAATGACTCTGTACATTAATTTTGTTCACATTCATAGGATGGCGTGTCATGCGAAAGAATTCACTAGTTCGAGGGTCAAAATGGCCATAAATGATAATGGCATAATAATTTTTAAAAATCGTCATAAATGAGCTTCTCTTGTTTTGTGAAGACAGCATGCAAAATAGTCTGTGTCAATGCAGCATATGGGGTTATACGTCACGTCTGTGACAACGCTCTAGTTTTTTTAAGAAAAATAAAACGCGTACTCGCATAAACTTTAATTTGTGCGCTTGGCATTAAGATATGCCTATGTATCATACATGAATATCTGTTCGGTGCCTGGACATTTATGAGTTATTTCTAATGCAGAATACGCAACAATTTCACCTATGCGAAACTAAAAATATTAACTGTATACAGCGAAGCTGTCGTGGTGTCAGATGTGTTACTCGAGACTGAGAGGTTAAAGTCTCATTGTTAAGTATTACCCGAAATCATGTCGGGAATATTGAATTTCTCGTTTGAACTTTACATAGACTTTAAGTACACATTTCACCTGCTATGTGCACGACTGAGGAGCGTGTATATTTCACATTGAAGTGAAAACTGTCATCGATGGAAAATTAAGACTAGACAATGAAATACTAACTGAATTTGTTATTCCCCAACATTTAAGATATATATTGATATACTGGTTTTATTTAGTATTATGCATTTTACGCAACTCTCTAAGACTAAATGCATGTGATTGAAAATGATTTTGGATTGTTTTCAAACACAATAAATTGTTCATGTTTATATATCGCTCCAAAAATCCATCATTGTTTTCCATTATTCCTCTTAAATGTCAGAATATAGCATATTTAAAGATTGAATGCGGCTAAATAAAATATCTTGAGTAAAACATGTCCGTCTGTTTGTGAAAAACAATTTGAAATCATAATGAATATAATTAAGCCTCGCTCTGTGAAAACTGGCAGTCCGCACAGGCTAATTAGGGACGACACTTTACGCCTAGACTGGATTTTGTTTAGAAGAGGCTAATTGTAAACGAAAAGTTCAATAAAAGCAGACAGTATTGTCCCTGATTAAAATGTGCGCAAAGTTTAGCCCAGTTTTCCCACAACGCGACTCGTATCATTTTCTACGGAAAATTCATAAATCATGTTATAGACAGTCCATGTTTCACGACTGCATCTGTTTCTACGAATGTACTCGTATTGAATATTGGAATATTAAACTATAGACACATTATCAGAAGAGAAATTCTTGTGAACAGCCGTGACCATTGAGTTTCGTTCTGGAAAACTGGTTAAGGCTAATCAAGGACGACACTTTCCGCCGTTATGGGATTTTTCATTTAAAGGAAGTCTCCTGCACGAACCCAGTTTAGATGAAAAGATTCGTCCCTGGTTAGCCTGTGTGCAATGTACAGGCTAATCTGAGACGAGGCTTACGGACATGCATTAGGCCCATTAAGCCAATTTTTCGCAGAACGAGGTTCAATTGAAGCTACGCCTCTGCTGCCTGCACTTTCGCAATTTGGCCTATATTTTGGATAAAGGTCGGTTAAAAGTGTATCATCTCTCGTAAGACATTGCAGTCCGCAAACGAGGTGCATGCAATACATGTCACATGATATCATAACCGTATGACTATGGAAGAGCAATAACCTTCATAAAAATCATAATATTATGATAAATGAACAAGAAAATGCGTATCATTATGTAAAGTGGTATCATAACATTCACTCCATTCTGCCTTATGTTCATGGAACAGTAATTTTGTCTCCGAAAATAATATTATTATGTTAAGTGCACGAAGTTCGTATCGGTATACAGGTCACACAATTCTGCCTTATGTTCATGTACGAGTTATTGCATTCATGTGCATCTATAAATCATGACTCGCAAAAACAAGAACTTTATATGCTGCTTTTTATTAGCAAATGAACGAAAAATAATAATCGCGACAAAACGAAAGTAGTCTTGATAGGTTAAAATAAGTTGGGCTCCGAAAGCACTAAAACAAGATGGAAATTAAAGTTGAATAAACACAAAATGGACATGCTTTGATGAACAATTCACAATAGTCTTGAAATAATTATAAACTAAATTATATCGACGAAATAGTTAAAAAAAAGTTGAAGCCTTACTGAAGAACTGATTAATCAGAACTTTAGCACCAATAGAAAGAATTCAAGTAATTTAAACTTAAGGACTACGGATGTTTAAAGGGCCTTTTCACGTTTTGTTAAATTGACAAATTTTAAAAACTTGTTTCAGATTCGCAAATTTTCATTGTAGATATGATATTTGTGAGGAAACAATAATACTGAACATGTGCAATGCTCTAAAATATCCATTATACATGCATCTTGCGACGATTTAAAAACCTGAAAATTATACAGCGTTGCAACGCGAAACGATAGAGTAATTTGGAGGTTTCTGTTGTTTTCGTTATATTTTGTGACACTACGAGGATTGCTTATAAGTTATATAAAGTATAAAATACATCTTTCATCGTATTAACACGGATGGCCGAGTGGACTTATAGTTTAGACTTTAATTCTGTGGGTCAGTTGTTCGAGCCCAGTTGAGAGTTTTTTTTCTTTCTTTTTTATATTTTAAATTTTATTATTGTTTTTTACTGTAGCTTTTTAGATCCAATGTTTACATTTATCAATATAAAGCATTTAATCACAAACTTCAATGCATGCCAAAATATGTGAAAGGGCCCTTTCAAAGGGGAAAACAAACAACATATGCAACATACGTCTGAAGAATCTTGGATGCAGACGGTATGCGACCACGATCATTACCTATGAATTACGAATGGCCCGTGTTAAGCATTCTCAGACAAGTTTATCCATAATCACGGGAATCATACAATATTAAAGAAAATGCAAACGTTTTTATTTTGTCCTGCAAACCAATCAATGTATGTATTCGGAACTTTTCAATATTATTTGCAGAGGCATTATCAAAGATGCACAGGTTCGACTGTGTATAAATGCTTTTACATCTGCATCGCGGTCAACTGGTTTTGGTTAGATAGTATTCCAATAACAACTGCATCGCGGTCAACTGGTGTTTGGTTTGATAGTATTCCAATAACAACTGCATGATCATACCAGTCTACGTATGTTTTATTTAATATCTCCTGAAATCGGTGAACACTATATAAGGTGACTTCAATGATATAATACTTATATAAGTTATCGCTTTTAAAGCTTACAAAATAAGTATGTCAATACTTGTAAGCAAAATTTGGTAATAATACTTAACAATAAGTTTAACGGAAGTTTTTTCTGCGCAATTGCGGGCAATACACGATTTGCAACAGCTCGTTTGTGTCCTTCGTTTAGAAACTGTAGCCATTTTT